>NC_134418.1:8777681-8830181 GCF_030867145.1 Opisthocomus hoazin | reverse complement strand
GAAGCTGCTAAGGTCATTACTGTGTCTCTACAACTTTCCCACATGAAAAATGTCATTTAGCTAGCCCACACCTGACTCCATAACAGTCCATCTCAGACATTTGTCATGCTTCGTGTTTTCTTTTAAATATGGTGTTCATTTATTACTCTAATTACCCAAGTAACTGTCATGTACTCTGAACACTGTTCAGTATTAACATTTTTGGCGTAAGTTTGCTTTTGGTCTTGTGTTCCATTTTCTAAAGATATTTAACATGATGGGAGGAAAAAGCACAGAAATCAAATAACCAATAAAGTAATCTTTCCAATTGTGTAAGTAAAGTTTACTATGTCAACCCTGCACCCATTTAGCTTACACACCTTTTGAAATATTGCTTCATGTCTAGTCCTATATTCAGCTCGTGCATCTCATGATCATCAACCTTAACCATACCAAGTCCTTGCTGTTATCATTGCTCAACTTAAAAACACCAGTTAATGGAAATTGCTACCTCTGTGAGTAGCAATGGTGCCCTGAACTGGACTACTCATGGGAGTACAGCTACTCAAGCAGATCAGTGTCTGCAGGCCAGGCTTTTAACTAGCCAGAAGCATGCGCACTGTGCAGCGTTGTTTAATCTCTGCAGATATAAAAACATTTTCTACTGCCTACAGTTCAACATTTTCATTTCAAATTTTACCAGTCTGAGAGTTTATTTTCAAATACAGCTTAACTCTCTTAATTCTAAGAGAGTATTGTAAACTTTAGCCATTTTTGCTATCCTCTGTTTAAAGGGAATGCAGAACTATTTTAATGTAATAAATATGAATTCTCTTCTGCCTTTCATGACTTGGCAACAGTCAAGATAACAAATAATTTAAAACCGTTAAAATAACTTAGCATACAGTTAGACACCACTTTAAAACTTTATTTTTATTAAAATACCTATATGTTGTTACAGGAGAATTTTATTCCCTACTTCTATTGAAATGCATATAAATCGATAATCTGGGGGCATTCCAAATATTTAGTGCTCAAGAACATGATGAGGAAAACATAACAATAGAAACATTTGCCATCTGAGCTGTAGTAGGTACTATTAGCAACAGTTCAGCTGAAACAAGACTAAAAAATCCAAGGCATACCGTTATTGATGTGCGAGTGCTGCTAGCAGTATTTTTAATTATCATCATTCTGTGTTAACCAGATTTCTAAAAAACAACCTTTTGTATTTTTAATACCTTTCACCACAAGCACTCAAAAGTATCCAAACACTCATTTTTCTAACCTCTTCTTTCTTTCTTTGTAATAAAAGCAGTAAAAGTCTATTATCCATGAAGTTGCTCATTCACTGCACATTTCCATACTTTCCCATTCATTTTATTGAAATCAGGCAGCAGTCCGAGAGACTCGCATTCCTGTGAAACAGGGCAGACATCCTTTAACCTGCATGTATCACTTCATGAGGGAGATATGATCTTTCTGTTCACTACAAGACCACAGTTTTGTTAAGAGCTAAAAAAGACATGGACTCATTTTCCCTTGAAGCTGCTGCCTTGAAACCAGGAGCAAACCAAAGCCATCGCCTTTGCGAACCAAAGGTCACGTAGAGAAAAATGAAACCATGTATGAATAGAATAGGGCTCCGAAGCCTCACCGACAAATTCATTTTGAGCCTCGTGCTATCTCTTTGAGGGTGTGTATGTATGAACACAGTCTCAAGAGAAGCGTTAACAAATATCTCTGAATTCTAATGTTAGCACCGCTGCGGCATTTTAAACGTCAACAGCCTGATGTACAATACAGAATACGAATTTCTATTAGTGAGAGATTGTATCCCGTTTTACACTGCAAAGTTTGTTATCTGCATCCCACCTTAAATTAGGAATGGCTGTCTATAGGTAGCAACGTGTAAAACAAAAATATAAATTCGTTCATCAGATTCTTTGCAGGGCATTTCTCAATTACTCTCAAACGGGGAAAAAAGGAAACAACGTTCTTTAGAGGGAATGCTTAAAGTCCTCTGTCATCATTAATAATCCCGTATGCATGTAGAGAATAAATATTTGTGTTGTGAATAGGGGACCGAGGTATATTGGAGAAATGCCTGTCTGCATGTAGCATAAAACCAGGGAAGTTCAACTTCATGAATTGGAGAAGGGGGGGAATAAATCTCCCACCTCCCCCCTCAAATTTGTCTTTTTGCCTTTTTCATTAATTTTTCTTTAAAAAAAAGTCACCTTTCCCAGTGGAACAGAAAAGCTGGACTTGTCTGCTTTAAGCATGGGAGAAAACAATATTTACTGTCATAGCACAGGGATTCTGTAAGCAGTGAACAAAGGATGCTTTACTCACACGGCTGACCCAGTGTTTGCAGACACACTCCTATTCAGATCAGTGGGAACAGGAAAGCAATTAACTCATCAATTGCTCGTCATCAAGAACACAGAGCTGAAATAACAACATTTATCTTTTTAAAAAAATGTTGAAGGCAGATATTCACTTGCATTTATACTTATATTGATATTAATCTTTTTTTTTTCAGTAAAACTACAGGCAAAATATATCTTAGACCAGTTTTTCTTATCACTGCACTCTCACTTTCTTCACAAAAGCAGCATCCTGCTCTCCGCCTTTTGCAAAGAGTGCATATGCTGTGCGTAGGATTGCTTGGCATGGCCTCTGCTTTTCAGAGCTGAGGAATGGTTTCTGATGTCTCTGTCTTCCATGGCAGAAATTGAATACAAACTGAAAGCCATGTCCCTTTAAACTTCTGAATTGGAAGAAAAATAGAAATAAAAAGTATACATTTTTTAAAAATGCACACAGAGAAGTGCAGAAGCCTTCAGAGCTATTTAAAAACTGATAGATTTATATGTCAGTAGATTAATTCAGTCAGACCTACGATAAAGAAAATCCCATAAACTCCATGCCAAATTATAATTTCTTTAAAATATCATGACTTGACTTGATTCAATGCTCACAAGTAACAGAGAAGTCATTGCATCTAATGTAAGTGATTCTCTTGGTTAATTAACCTCGCTGGAGCATCATACTTTTCCAATCAGAACACCTCCAGTGCTCCTCCCCGACCATGGGGTCTTGGTGTACGTTTTGTCTGAAAACCCACAAACAGTGAGAAACTGCTTCCATATGCAACTGCCTATTACTACAAGGCATTTCTCTTATGCCCTTTTTTGGATAAATAGATGGAAATTCGTAAATATCTTGAAAAAATACACCTTATATCAGACCTAAGTGACGTTTTCAAACTTTTTTTCTGAAACCTTTCAATTTTTCCATTGTTCTTTTTTAGAAGTGACATAAAATACGGCTATTTTCTCAGCAACAACTTTAAATATTTTGAATAGCCTGGAAATTACCTCTCTTGAATAGTTTTCCTGGACAAAACTTCCCATTTGCAACTACTTTTTCTGATGTTTAGGTCAACTAGGTTTTGATCTGTTAGCAATAGGCTACAACACCTTCATCTACTGCTAATATTTAACTCACTATATCAGTGTCAAATATCTACAGAATTTTTCATGCATTTTGTAGGAATCTCCTTGTCTTGAGGTTTCATTATATAACATGTTTTTTTCTTTCTTCTCTGTTGTTGTTGTTGTTATTGTATCTTTCTGGAAGAGAGAGGTGAAGAGATAATGTAAAATGTAAGCTGAGCAGTGAACAGAAAAGAAATGAGTTTTATCACATCTTTTCATAGTTCAGTTTCATGGTTGGTCAGATTGTTTGTATAACATATGGAAACCCAACAAGAAACCTGAATAAGCAGCTGTCAGGTGAGCGTGCCTTCCTGTTCACTGCCATATTACCTCTACTTAGGTCTCTCTTTTTTTTTTCACCTCCCACACATACGTTCTTTCTCGGCATGGTGGATACTGTTTACATTGCCCAGGCGGTGAAGCAATGTTGCGCCTCAGTGGTCCCTTCAGTATTTTTGTGACTCCTCCAAGCCATTGTGAGGGATTGGGGCACACAGGACAAAACGGTGGTCACTGCACTTGCTTGCAATCTAAGTAGGAGAGATCTGCTAGGTCAAGGACCGGAGATGGCGATTTCACAAGCAATTGTTATTTCTCAGTCATCAAGAACTATCTTAAAAATTTTCACTGTTATTTTGCCTTTGTTCTGCTTGTAGACTATTCCATAGACACCCTATGGTCTAGGTTTCCACCCAAATATATGTGCCACAGTACCTCTTCAGCTTCATCTCCCAACAAGGTGTTTATACTAATGGACTTACATAAGCATCCAGATCTTCACTTACCCTCCTTTTTGTCTGTTGGAAGGTATTTTTCCTGATAATTCTACAATGTTTTCTTTTCAAGACCTCATCATAGTCATCTGTGACCAACCAGCACCACAGCCTGATTTTACCTCTCAGTCATTCCCAGACTGTATCGAGATCTTCATTTCCAGTCCCTAGCCATGACATTGTGTTTTGTACAATTTCACTGCTACTTCCAGTCCAAAAGTTATCAAGTTCTTTCTCTATGATACTCTGATCCTCCACCAGACTATAGCCAGTCTCTAATATTACTTCATCAGCAAACATCACCATAAATTCCTTCCTTCCTTCCTTCCTTCCTTCCTTCCTTCCTTCCTTCCTTCCTTCCTTCCTTCCTTCCTTCCTTCCTTCCTTCCTTCCTTCCTTCCTTCCTTCCTTCCTTCCTTCCTTCCTTCCTTCCTTCCTTCCTTCCTTCCTTCCTTCCTTCCTTCCTTCCTTCCTTCCTTCCTTCCTTCCTTCCTTCCTTCCTTCCTTCCTTCCTTCCTTCCTTCCTTCCTTCCCTCCTGCTGCAGTAGTCACAGGTGAAAATATTCAACAAGATCCAGTCCAGAAAAGATTCCTGAGTGACCATATTTCAAGTCAGCATTTCCCATCTCACCACTTCCCAGTTTTGTCCTGCTTGACCAGGCTCCTGACCCACTCTCTAATCTTTCTGCTCATCCCCATCTCCTCCAGTTTAACTGATCATTACCCCATATCAACTGCACTACTGATGTCCACATAGATGGTATATAATGCATTTCCTTTGACTAGAAAATCAGCTATCTTATCAAAGGAAGCTATTGGGTTAGTATGGCACAATCTACCTTTGGTAGACAGGAGACAGATGGAGAGGGAATAAAGAAAACCCATAAAGAGTGCTGCTCAGCCTGGCAGACAGTGACTGCAGCATGCCGGCACCATAGACACTGTCATTTTCCTTCAAGTAACCTAACAGCAGAGGAGTTTAAGGAAGGAGAGGTTTGAAGGAGAAGAGTACAACAGTTTTGTGTGTAAATGAAGAACTCATCCCAAATGAGAGCATTGGAATGGGGAAAAGCAAAGAACCTCATGATCACTCTTACCAGCATGGCTGTTGACACGTTGAATGATGATGAATGCCAAAGGTGAACAGGAAACACAAATAGTACTCATTTTCCTCATAGCGAGAGAGCTAAGGAATCAAATGAAACCAAACAAGCCTGTTGTCATTTCATAAAATATGTAACTAAAACAGGGAATTCATGGAGACCAAAAGCTGAGGCCCATACAGCTTATGCACCTGTGTGGAAGAAAAGACCACCAAGAGCTTTCCAGCAGAAAAGTAAAACCCTGTGTCAATAAGTCCATATGTGACAGACTCCTGGAGCCCAATTGGGCTTCCTTCCTGAGCAAAGCAGTGCTTGATCTGCTTATTTTCTCCGTCTGCTCTTCCCTATGATCTTTGCTTCTGGAGTGTGGGGAGTGGTGGGGGTGGTGTGTTTAATTTATTTTGTGGGAATAAACTTTTCCTCTAATTTTCCACTTGTGTAAATGATCAGAGATCCTCGAGAGCTTCCCATGGATGTTAGATCAACTTATATTCAGACCCTTTATTTTCATCCCAGGAACAGGTCCATGAGCTTCAGACAATATGGTCTACCAGGGGCAATCAGTGATCTGCAAGTTAGACTCTGCTCTGCTCAGCACATTTCCTTGGAAATTGCTTGGTCTTGGCATACCTACATCATACCATGGAGTAGTCCATGGTGAATTATTTCCACTATCCCACTGCAATCTTCTCTTCCTCTTTGAAACTACATAAATAATTTATGAAAGTATTTTTTTCTAACTGTGCCTCAGGGGCCAATGAGCCATGGTCACTTTACGAATGAGCACTTGAACTCATATTCCCCAATTAGCTTTATTTTACCCATTAAGGATTAATGTCCAAAAGCTCACTGGCTGGTAAAATGCAAATACTTTTGCCTTGACAGGAGTGCCTAAAAAATGATTTGGAAGTATATTCTATGAGGTCCCAAATGATTAGCAGCAGCAATGTTCACCGAGACTAAAGACTAGCAAATAATAAAGTTACTATGCTAAACCAAACCTGCCTTGTGCTTTGATTTCTATTTGAGGGTTGTACACAACTAATATAGTGCAGTAATACTAAAGCACTATTCAGTAAAACCCTGAGCAGTTACCATTTACAGTATATCATAGTCAGATGACAGCAGGAATGGTGGGAGTTCATTACAGGGACCATGAATTGTTGGAGGTAATTTAGATTACAATTTAAAGTTTAATTTAAAAATCTATCAACAAATGTGAAAGTGCTCGGGGAACATTTTAAAATGCACTTTAATCTCACCAGCACAAATAGCTTTTCAAAGTCCTAAACATCATCACCTGGAAAAACAGTAAAACTTTACTGCATCTTTAATTAAATTACAAACACAAAGGATAATTAACTTTTTTTTATTTTTATTTTATTCATGCCATTGTTTCCCTTCAGAGTCAATATCTTCAAGTTGCAGGAACAGGATGTTATGAAGAAGTTTACAGCCTGCACATTCCCCCAGGATATTATTGCATCAAGCAGATGAAGTGCAATATACGCGCATGCACACACGCACTCACAGGCACACACAGAGAGAATCGACAGAGGTACTAAAGACTGACTAAGATGTTCACCAAAGCATGTAAGAAGCTTGGTTTGAAAAAAAGAAGAGGAATGAATCAATCAGCCAGCCAGCCGAAAAGAGAAGGCAGACTCCGCTGTCCCCGGCATGTACTGCAGGGGCCACACGGTTCACACCACAGGACAGCTGAGAAATTAAAACCTAGCCTGCTCAGGCTGTCCCCTCACAGAAATGAAACAATTCACTCATGTCCCCCATTTACCTTGACTTCCAAGGCCCCATCATCTCACCATTCCTTCCTGGCATTAAGGATTCAGAGGGCATGTATCTTTCTTCTCCGTGTTAATCTGTAGGACTGTTCAACCCAGTGGGTTTAGCTTCAAAAGCAACTGCAAAACCAGGCGAAATTCTTAGTGGAAAAGGGCATTCCTGATGCCTCTGAGCTATTGTTTTAATTTAATTTTATTTTCAACTTGAACCTGTTTTTATTCAAACCTGTGTTGGACCATGACTACGCAAATTGCCCTCAGCAAGCCCCCCAGCACTTGCTCCTATTGAGATACATCCATTGGCATTGTCTTTAAAGCCAGTTATGCCAATGCATTGTGTGCTCATCTACACAGCCTTAAGTTGTGGAGCATGAGAGAGACATAAACAAAACATAGTCATATGCTAGTATTTGCATAGGTTAAACGCCAAATCATAAATGCTCTATGTTGCTCTGGCTGCTAAGAGATGTTTGTAGAACAAGAAGGTACCCTAAAGTGATGGAAAGCTTCTGCTCGGAAAATTTTGCACAAACTGGGAGAAAGATCTTTAAAATTCTTGATGTTATTAAGCAGTCTGAGTTGAGTTCCCAAAAAAATCTGAAATCAGGCAGTTTTGGTGACTTCAGCAATGATGCTTAATTTTCCCTGAAGCCAGCAGGACTACTCTCTCAAGGAGAAGAAATAAAATCAAATCTGTTCTCTTTCATAATCAGTGATTTTACTCCAGGATATGCCTATGTGTCTAAAAGCATAGACTGCAGTTTGGTGATATCTGGGCTAATCTATTGATTTACTACCATCAAAAGAGGCAGTCCCATCACTGCCCACTTTCACCAGCTGCAGATTCTGCCCTGGCCCTCGTGATGCCTTCATACTCGTTTGGCCATATTGTATGCAGACCCATTTTGCTGAGCCAGTGGGAGAAGTCTATTTTGTTGCATTGTTTTTGCTCCAGACTGGCAAAGAAAATAATCTCAGAAGATGCTCATACAAGTACCAAAAGAAGTAGGATCACCTGGAGCAGGAAGAAACAAGACAGGGATTGTCCTCTTTCAGCTGCAGCGAGACGTTACATCATTTCAAACATATTGTTTAAACAGCCCCTTTGAGACTTCTCTTTTGGGGCAAAGTGCTGACCACAAGAGAGTTGGGACTGTGAGCGGACACATAGCCTCTTGTTTGGTACCTCTGGGAAACAGGACTTCTGGGCTGGCTTTTCTTGTTAAGCGATTTCTTCAAGGCAGAGCTACCCCATCTGTGATGCAAGCCAAACAGCTGCAAAGCAGAAGTCATGGCTCGCTAATATGGTCACACAGCTTCCTTTTCAAACGCAGATTCTCCAGATGTAGGCAAAATAAATTTGGACCTGCATAGACGTACCTAGAGAAAGACCTGACTCTATCACATTTTATCCACTCCTGAGGGGAACAACCAAAAATATTCCGAGTTTTGGATAATAGCTTAAGTCAAAGAACACAAGGCGAGCGCATATGTGTTCAGTTACCATGGGACTGAGAAGCTTCATGAAATCCCGATCATGAGTCTTTGCTGCCCTCTGTACATGAGCGAGTTACCTGCTCAAGGCATATATATCAACAAGCGTCTCTGTGAGGCACAAGCACCCTCTGAACATCCCAGTCCCACTCCCAACCCCAGCTCTGCTGGCTTGCACACCCAAGCAATAACCTTCAACATCACCAAGACAGCCTGAGATGGTGGAGTCTACTGATTTAGATAGTCTACACAGCCCCTTGCTTACTCACCAAGAGAACTGCATGGTACTGAGACATTCCACAATAAGGTATATACCATGCAGACAAAGTAATATGTAAATACGTAAAATGAATAACTAAGAAGGGGGGCACAACACAGGGAGATGAGTCGGAGGGAGGGCGGCTGCCATCCACTGGAAATAAGTTTAGGACCTCATTACGTGAGCAGAAATAAACACAAGAACACAGAATAAAAGGAGCACCACACAAACTATATATCATTTTAATTAAAATCTACTATCTGTTAAATATATGTACAGCTGTTGGATTTCCTGAGCCAACTGATTCAAATAGGTTTCACAGGGACTCACAGATAAGGAATTAAAAATAAAATCAAGAGTTCCTTGATAACTAGCTGGAAACTGATCCTCTTTTGGGAAAGTCTTTATTTTATGTAAGTTAATATGGGAGGGGGGTGTTGATCACGGAAGACAAGACTCTTAATTCCTTTCAAATAAAATGAGCAGGCATGACACGGTGATATCACAGAAGAGAAAGAGCTGCCTGTGTGTATTAAACGTTAGTGCTTTGCCTGCTTAATTATTGGTTAATCTAGCAATTTAGCATGCTTCATTTAATTCTAATTAGGAGAATTAATAGGCAGGGAATAAAGATTTGAATAGACTGGCACAAAACAAAACTGAGACTTAGACTGCTCTTGGAAAATGAAGTTTTTGGTTTTGTTTTTTTTTTAAATATGGTTCCTAGAGCTTCACATGTCTGCCCTCAGCAGTGCTGCTGTCTTAAACGGGAGGGCCTAGGTCAAATGGATGATTTTAAAATACCCTGGGCCCGCTCCTCACTTGGCATAGATGAGTGGAGCAGTGCGGATTTACACCAAAGCCCGGGATCAGGGTCTTTCTTTTTGTTCCCCTCTCTCCCTCTGAATCTAGACTTAGGGGTTTGGCTTCCTCTTCTGAAAAGGACATATGATATGGTAGGAGATTACTGTATTATTTTTACACATCTCTCTCACTTTCTGTCTTTTTTTTTAAGAGCACTGGGGGTAGGAGATAATTTTGTAGTGACACCATCCTCAGGAGTTACACACCATTCATGTTAAGTGATGCCTTAACTCGTGGAATTGTAAATTATTTTATTCCTTCCTCAGTCTGATGCCTTCTTTATTTTGTCTCTCCTGGAAAAGCTTTGGGGGATGAAGACACACTCCTTTTCCACTTCACCAGCTGGCTGCCTTCCATTCCTGCCGCCCCCAAATGTTACAGCCTGATTTGCATGGTGTGTTTGTCTTTGCTAATCAAGCCGCGTACTCTGACAAGTCCTACGACATTGGACATGGCTGTTCTTCTAATTAAGGTGCTAATTGAATTAAATGGCTGTGGTAATGAGCAGATGAGCAGCATAAAAAGTAAAGAGTCAGATAGGCCAATTAACAAAAGAGCTGAGCATAATTATAACGTTTAAAATACATGCAGCTCTGTACCAATATTGTTAATTGTTACAGGGGAATTTATGATAATTGGCTCAACAACAGGCATGCAGGCTTAACCTGGGATGAAGCCTGTAATTAAAAAAATGATATTTAACACAAAATACAGAGCAGGGATAATTAACACTTGATTTACATAAAAGATGTTTATAAAGTGAAGCAGAGTGCTGCACAAATGCTACACCAAACACGAATTCTCCTGCACCATGGCATGTAGCAGTACTGCAAAGGTATGAAAGGGGCTGGAATTTAAGCTTTTTTCAGACCTAAGGCTGAGTTTCAGACCAGGGTGACCCTTATTGCGTTTTGCTAGCAGAGTTCAGACAAAACCACAGTCCTCACCCTGTTCCTATCTAGCAGAGCGACGTCTTAGCCGTACCCCGTCCATGGGTGCTGCTGTGCCTGCGAAAGAACGCTTGTATCAGCTTGAGCTGAGCTGCCTGTGCTGGCAGCGCAGCTGCCTTGCCAGAGAATCTCTCTGCTCACATAGTCTGGATTCCCCTCCTGGGGCTCCACCAGCCCAGCCACAGCAGCCGCAGCCCGGGGCAGGCAAGGCAAAGCCCTGGGAACAGCCCTGGGAGCCACCCGGAGCCCGGGGCTCCCTTTGTACCTGGTGGGTTATGATTTTTTCCTATGTTGCCTGCCAAGCTACATCCTCCTTTCCCCTCTGTTCTCCTGCTCCTCCCAGTGAATCACCGGTTTCATGCACAGCCACCTTCCTCTTCCCTTTCTCAGCACAACCTGGAGAAGACGACATAGGTCTGAATTTTCTCAAGCCAAAGAAGGGCCAGGACCTAAATCTCCCATGGTCTGCTTAAGCTCTCTATCCCATAAACTAGCATGTATGAGGGCACATCATCCCTTACTGCCATGTTGTCAACAAATGGATGTAAGCATTCACCTTTAGTAAAAGGTTTAGGACTTGGAGCCGTATGTACGCAACGGTTCTGCTGTGGATGCACCAGTATGCTCAGACATTCCTACAGGTTGGCTGCTAAATTTAGACTAATCCCTGCCCTGTACATCGACTGTCTGGGCCATCGTGCCAAAACCCAGGGCCAAAAGCGCTCTGCGAACCCAGACCCTGAGCAGACTTCTGAGAACGCTCACTTCTTTCCCGTGGTTCCACGGACATTCACCTTCAGCCTGCAGATCCTCAGCAACTGGAGAACACTGCAAGTGTGTGCATTACAGGATGTAGAAATGGCCCAAACTCAGCTGCAGCTGAAAATGCAAAATATCATGGTGGGGCTTTTTTCTTAGAAACTGGAGAAAGAATACTGGCACCAACAATCTCATGTTCCTCAGGCTTGTTGAAGGAAAACTACAAATGGTTTTGGTGCAAAATCTCTTCTGACGCATGTTCGTTGCCACTGCGAGATGTCACTATCTCTATCCCTTAAAGAAGTCTTTTTTACAAAGCCTATATACTAACACAAAAATGTATGCTTACGGCTATATGAGAAAGAGCAAGTCAGAAGCTCCTCAGTTATATTAAGTGTGCCTCTCAAGCAAGCATACAGAATCAGAGGGAGGCATTTCAGAAAAGTGCAGAACACTAGCATGGGCGTGTAGGCTTCTATACACTTTGAAGTTTGTGCTGCAGCTGCCATTTATTACTCCTGTCTGCTCTCCACCTGCAACTGCACACAACACTGAGACAATTAGTGGCTGGATGCCATAATGCAAATCAACGTGTTCATCAGAATCACATTTTGTCTTAATCTGTGATGATGTGCAAGGGAGGAAAAGAGCACAACAACGTTATAGTGATTTTTAAAAAGCCTGTGATTCCCAGCTGTTGCCACAGCAATGTTGAAAAGGCTGCAGAGGTCCACTGTGAAAGGGTGATAGCCAAACGAACAGAAAAAAACCAATTTCTAGCAGTGAGTTGAGGAACGAGCCATCATCAGCCAGAGCAAGGGAGGCTGAGACTGAGTGTCTAAAATGTTTTGAAGTTAAATGGCAACACTGACAGGAGAAGTAGCCAGGGTTTTATCAGCATATGTTTGGTTTTCTTTCCTTCTTCTCCAAACAAAATAGCCATAAATACGTTTAGTCCACCACGTCATCCCTGAATCTGACAATCCACAGAGAAAATTAGGAATGAACACGAGTACTGTAACTAAAACAGTTTGTAGTCAGTTGTCTGCTATGCATCACTGTACTGTTAATCATCATAACAGGCTCATTTATCCCTAAAGTCTCTTCATGGGTCTTTGGCAGAGAAAGAAATGTGCTAAGCTAATTCTTGATACACATGCCACTTTGGCACACCTTGGATGTGAATAGGCAATAGAAAATTACATTTTGAACCAGTCCAGAAACAGGGATGTTGACAACTTGGAGAAGTTATGCATACAGATTTAAATTGTCCTTTCTTCTTCTCTTTTTAATATCTCAAAATCTTTTAGGGTTGGAACAGAAACAAGCAAAAAGATAGGACATTTCCTCAAAGATCTTCACATTTTACATCCTGATCCTGTAAATGCTTAGGCACAAACCAAAATTACTGTGCAATTACTATATTGTAATTACAGTGCAATTGCTTCTATTAAACATAATGTGGTTAAGCATATGGGCAGAGTTGGGTGTGTGCAGAAGTACTTGAGGAATGAAGGTTAATTATGCATAACTTTTGCAACAAAACATACCAACCAGTAAAGCAATTTATCTAAGTTATGCTGAGAGTATTGGCTGCTGCATTACCAAGTACACTCTGAAACAGTGCATTTACACAGCTGTCCTTACAATGGAACCTTAAAAGTAACCTTTTATTGCAACGAATGTAGCACAACTTCCACACTAATCTAATCTCCTCGACTTTAAAACATAAAGTTAATAAAACCACTAAAACAATGATGAAAGGCAGAATATCAAAAAACAGAATAGCAGTCAGTCATTGTTTTTATTATTCAAAATTTTGTAAAATTCCATAGTTTATACAAAATTCTAGGATATTTTTTATTTCTTTATTCATCAAACCTTATTATTAAGTAGTGATTGGACAGATGGTGTGAGCTACATGCGTTTTTTTGCCACGTGATATTATACCCATTCACTGATTTAACGAATGCATATTCCCAATAGATCAAATGTGCATACCTGAAAATCAGTTTCAGCTGACGTTTTTTCTTATGCCAGAATTACAGGCCACATTATTTATTCAGCATGCAAAAGTTTGCTAAATATTTTGACCAATAAAACATTCAGATCCCTGTCCAAGGGCTGTAAGACTAATAGTAGATGTGGTGAACATACGAGAAGTAAGAAGTGACTTGAGGTAAGTCACTGGAAAAGTTGTTTGGATGTCTCATATATGCTTTCACTCAACCACATTCTCCAACATTTGCCATGGTCACAGGTCTATCCTGATGCATCACAGAAGTTTAATGTGAAAGGATGTTGCATTTTATCATGGGATATGTAGTAAAGCCAGTAGTGGTAATGGGAACAAAAAAGAGCTGAAATAAAATCTCCATAGACCATTAGTACATCGCCTATACAAAGACATGTCCAAAGAAAATATTTCAATTCAGCTCCAGATCTGATTAAACTATGCAAAATCACCATTTTTATTTCATTTTTCCAATGGAAAAAAAATCTTCGTAAACTCAAAACTTTCCCACTACCTACTTCAATTTTGCAGAGATTTAATTTTCTGTTGAGCAGATTGAAAAAAATCCTGACCAGTCAGGCTTGTAGTGGTAAAGTCAGCCCTAGAAATGAACTGAAGTGTTTGCAGAAAATGAGTTAAAAATGAGCAAAAGATGATTAAAACCAGGAGTGAATATTCTTTGAATTATTTTGCTAAGTTAATACTGCTCTAGCAACAGTGTCAAGAGTGGTAGCAGCTGCTCACCCATGTTTTTCTAATGCAAGTAAGACTACCATAGGTTTCACTGAGACCTAAATATTTGCAGAATGTTGTCCAGTCACAGTTTCCTTGGATGAATATACCCTGTTGGTTAATATTTTCAAATTTTCCAAAGCATGTAAC
This sequence comes from Opisthocomus hoazin, assembly GCF_030867145.1. Classification (NCBI taxonomy): domain Eukaryota; kingdom Metazoa; phylum Chordata; class Aves; order Opisthocomiformes; family Opisthocomidae; genus Opisthocomus; species Opisthocomus hoazin. Next base: position 8,815,799 of record NC_134418.1, on the reverse strand, counting down.
AGAACAGTAAGCAGTATCAGCAGAGTTGATGGCAGTATCGTTTGCTTACCTGTGTCCTTTCAGATCTGTAGGTACATCCACATCGTAGAAATACATAATACAAGGAGCTGCATCAGTGAACCTGATGACAGGTCGACAAAGGAGGCAATCACCATTTCTTTGGCTGTACCAGGAAAACAGGCATATGAGAGGGGGTCATTACGGATCTTTGCAGCAGGCGTTTACCCAGTACTGCCTCCTCTAAGAAATTCAATAATGTATGAGTCCAATCAAAATGATAGAGAGATACAATACCTTGGCTGACAAAATCATATGGCTCAGGGAGCAGATACTTCAAAGGAAGGATAACGCTTCTTGAAGTGAGATGCCAGCAGAGGTGACAATATGTCTTCATAGGCTGGAGTGCCACAGGATAGACTTGAATTAGCAAAGATGAGAAACGAAGCCTACATGGTTTAGGAAAAAGAGGTTTTTACTGTGTGTTAGAAAAAATGTCAACAACCAGAAGATTAATATCCAGTGCGGGGGCTTTAGTGTGACTGTCTCACTCTCAGTCTGGGTAGTGCATACTCTACCCCAGCCCACATGTGCTTTGGGTTGTGGTTTTGTCCATGAGGATCAGCAGGATACATCGTTGGATCACCTTCAAAGTGACCTTACTTTTTGTGTTTCAAGTATATTAGAAGCCTGGTTAACTAGCTCCAAAAACCACCGTGAACAAAGGATGAAAGTCAGAAAAATATGGCCATGGCCCAGACTGCAAATGAAGGAAGAACTCTCCCATAACAGGAATGTTTAAAAATAAAAACCCTGTAAATGTAACCTGGCTGTGTAATTTATATGTATTGGGAATCTTTCAGCTGGCCAGAGATGCTATGATTATACTACAGGAATCTGACTATGAATTTGGCATATCAGTTTTGAAAACATGCCCCAGGGTTTCCAAGCTGCCATAATTTTACTTGAGCAGTAATGGAATAAATACAATCTAGATACACGTTGCTGTTCTTCAGCATAACTACTTCTTCAGGCAGATTTACCATAACGTACTCTGAACAGAAAAACTATGGCTCATTTACAAATGTAATTTCAATTGAGGATAGTTTTCCAATCTTCTTTCATTTGAGTCTCAATTGAACTTCTTCTCCTTTTTGATGGCATGATTAGACATTGTGAGAGCTGTTGCAGATTAGTCAAGCACAGAGAGAGTAAATTGGGAAGGATGTTTTATCAGTGCACGTCACAATATATGAAAGCAGATGTGTATGCTCTGAGCTGTTCCCTCAAATTACTGTTATGGAATAATTTAGCCCTTTTGATTCTCACAGATTACTGCTTCCACTGATCATGCTGTCAAAATCAAAGTGAGCACTTCATTCCGCTTTTATTCATGCCAGATCTATTTTGCTTTCATAATGAGCAGATATTACCACTGCACAAAGAGGATAAAGACATTCACAGTGATAGATAGGCGAGAGATTAAATGGGATCTTTATGACTTCTTCAGCCATCAGTTTTGACTGTGCGATAAGACGAGTCGAGTTGGGCACTGATTTGTTCTTTATTGGAGCCAATATTAGCATGAGCTTACCAGTGCACAGTCTGATAAAATCCATTTAAGGTGGAATCTGTATAACAATTCAGGAGTTACAAGAACTTCTCCTATAAAATGCATCTTCAGCAACCTCTGCAAAGGCAAAATAAGCCATTTCAGAAATATAGCTCCTTTCTTTCTGAGGCATTAATTAATTTATAATTCTGTGATTTAAGGATCACGGCATTATCAACACTTCTGGAAGCACAGGTTTAAATCCTCACTCTCAAATCACCATGCAGTTTGCTATTGTTCTGAGGGGTGTCTGGGCAACCCCTTAAAAAACCAAGCCCTACCTGATCTGCCCAAATTTTAGAAGTTGTGTGGTAGTTTCCCCACTTTGCTTGGCTACAGGCTTTCCACCTGCCTTACAGCCCTGTTGTGCACACAGTTTTTCTCCCACCTCTCCTCCAGCCTGCAGAAAGAGCATTGTTACATGTCTCTAGCGTGCAAAGTCCATTGCTATAAAAGGTGCCATGGAAATAGTATCAGATAAGGGCCAGTTAAGGTGTATTATAGGCAAATTTGAACAGGGAGGGAACTTGGAGCAAACTGGGGAACTCCACTGGGAAGTCAAGACTTTGATAGGTAAAGACTGAATCTAAGATTGGGGATAGGGGTACATGTCTTTCTGGCAGCCCATATCTTGCTGTTTTTCATTCTAGCAATAGATTACAACAAAGTTATGGAAGGAATGGCACCTCAACCTATCTGGCTCCTATTTGTCACTGCTGTGGATGCTGTGATTGCTATGAACATGCGAGTACAGGAGATGTATATTTCCATTCTGTGGTTTGTGGGGAGTAGAGGAGATGTACATTTCCATTCTGTAGTTTGTGACTCCTGGGACCCAACCCAATTGCTCATCTGAAGGTCCAAGCACAATATTTCCTCCTCAGGATTCCCTGTTCTGCTGTGGTTGAAGAAAAGACCTATCAGAGATAAACCTGTGGTCTCAGTATTATGATTGTATTAATGATATCCAAATTATCAGTGGATTGTTGACTAGAAAATCAAAGCAAAAAATCTTCTGAGGTACAGATTTTTTTGGAGATCTCATTCCACTCTGCTTCCAGGATTAGTCATAAAGAGCTGAAGGGGTTGGGGGGCAATTTTCAGTTCCAGATGCCAATTCCAAAGCGTATCACAATCAATTCCGTCCTGTTCCAAGGCAAAGGTATTTGTGTACTTAGTACATTTATGTACTTTACTGTTCCTGTGGATTATGAGTGCACCCAAAAGAACCAATCAAAGTTAGAGTCTCACTGAATTTGATCTTGTTCTAACCCTTGCTAAAAGATGACTCCGCACTCTACCAGGTTTTCTGCATAGGGTACCCATGACCCTTCCCACACTCTCTCTGCATGAAGAGGCCCCACAAGAGCTCTACAAATCTTCCAGTCCTATACAAGATTGTGCAGTTATTCACTTCAGTCAATATCAGAAGCATGTTTCACATCTGTTAAACCAGCACACACAACATAGCCACAAGGAAAGGAACTGGTTTTTATCCTTCCTTCACTATTATTATGATGAAATAGCTCAAATGGCTGGACAAAAATATTTTATTTGTGTGTTTTTCAGTGTACTAAGGAAGCTCTTTGTTAATACATACTTCTGCAGGGGAGTAAAAAGGCAATAATCACTCCCTATGATGACATGGCTGTATATGTCATTTCTTGCATCTGTAATTATGTTATATATATGCATTTATCATTCTTATATTAGCCAACACTTTCTTTCGAAGTAGAAGTCCAACTAACTCAATAGGCATCATGGTAGTGAATATAGTCCTGTATAGACAAATTATACCAGGTCAGTGGTCTTTTTTGGATCATGTTATATTTTATTATTTTTTTCATGCACTGGACTATTAAAATAGTCTCAATGGAAACCAGCATTTGCTGTCTTCTCCAGTCCTCCAAAATGGCTTTGAACTCTGATGCTGTTCTCTGTTGTGATATAATGCAGCAGAGTATCTTGACTTACAAGGAAACCATCTATCCAAGTATTCAAGGGATTTTTTGGTGTCCAGTGTTTCAAATACCTTTCATGTAGTCTTCACGTGGATGTGCAGTAAGGAATAAAGTTCTTGCCAGCATAAAATAGTCTTAAGAAGGCAGGTACTATAAAAGCAGTGAAGTAGGATCACTCTAAATGCACTGCCTTATCAACAAACACCTTCACAGCCACCCGCCAGAATGTCTTTTGTTTATTCAGCACTGTTTTCCATCCTTTCAAATTAAATATGAAAATTTTGGAGTGGATTGTCAGGGAACTTTAACATTCTAGGGCAACTACAGAACTAAGCAGGCCCCAAAGCCAAGCAGGAATTGAGGTTATGCTTCTCTAGCCCTTCCAATGAATAAGCCAAAACCCAAAATTCTATCCAAAATTTTGTCAAATAGGTAACATTGGAGGAAGCCAAAACTGTTACGGACAACTCAAGAATGCCAAGGCTGAAAAAAAGCATAATAAAACCCAAACACAGATAAATGAAGCATACCGAAGCAATGATTCACTTTACAGTATAGAACATCCATATTAACAGACAGGTGAATAGAAAATCAACAGTAGAACAACACCCACACAAAGTTCACACTCAGCCTTAGTTAGAAGTGCTGAGCTCTTTCATCACTGAATAAATTCAAGGAGATCAACAGATCCTTGTCATTAGCCATCTTATATTTTCTCTTTATTTTAAGCTCTGTCACAAATTTAATATTTGGACCAAATTTGCGACCTATTTTTTACAACTCATAGGTTTTCTGAGGAAACAAGGCCTGATCCGACCTGTTGTTTTGCTTCAAGACAATACAAAATCCACAGTTCTGAGATTGCAGTTGATGATTTCAATTAAGTCAACACCATTCCTTTGCACAGACAATATAGCCCCAAATATACAGGCAGTGCCCTCCACCACATAACGCCCCAGATTAAGATTGACAAATGACAACCTCTTCTCATTCTCCTTGTATTACCAACATCCTGCAGGTAACAGTCACAAACAATTTTCTTGTATTCATCCGTGAAAAGACAACTCCCCTGTGCTCTTAAACGACTGGGGATAGATGACTGTCTCCAACCCAGTCGACAGTGCTGACCAGAGGCAGGACAACAGCAAGATACACGTCCTTACAGACTGTGGTGGCAGCTGCATCACAAGTGTATGTCTGCGTAGAAGAACTTATCAAGAAAAAAACAACTATCGAATGAGTCACTGCTCCTTGCCGTGCACTTCTTAATGTTCCTTAGCACATAAAATCCATCTTTTCTTAGGCAATCAGCAGTTGAATTAAAAGAGCTCTTTAAAAGAACCCCATACTGGGGACTTCTACAGGAATTAAATTTATACTGTGGAAAAGTTCTTGCTTAACTTAGCCTTGCTTTTACTCATCTGAAAGAATACAAATAGATCCAAGATACATACTGGCTGCGGTTACAGCACAAGGCTGGAGAATGAAGGTAACTGTTTGGTTCTTTTGGGCAAGACAATTATATCTGCATCTAGGTGCCTCAGATTTAGTAATATGTATTTTCTTCTCTTTCTCATTTACTTCCATTTTAATTTCATCATAGAAATGACTGTCTTTAAACACCTATAAAATTAGCATCACCTCTATATACAGAGGTTTTTGTATTAGGGTATTATTAAGAATTAAATCACAAACATTATAATTCATAATGCTGGCTTTTCTGTAAAGACATGTGTGGGAGACCTGCTGTTCACACCTGCTTCAGGATAGGATTCCTCCCAGACACACACACATGTGCACACCTTCTGGCCTCAGCAAACTGTTTGAGTCATAACTTTGCATACATGTGGGCATGTTTCTTCCAGACGAAGCATGTTGTCATCTCTCTTCCTCAGCTTCCCATCCTGTAAAATGAGAATAATTGCAATTATCTCATTGGCATGAAGACAAATTAACCAGTCTTCAAGAAGTTCCATAAGAGCTTCGTATGGTTTGTGTTACAGTAGCACAAAATATGGACAGAAAGGTGATAAACGAATAATGCAACAAAGGAAGTTAGTGCAATAGGAGTAAGATACTCAGTCCTGGAAATGCAGTTGAATGCGAAGCCTGGGGAAACTCAGTGAGTATTTGATAAGGCAATCAAAAATGTGTCTGATATAAAGCATTGCTGTACAAACAATCATAGTCATTCACAGTAGATGTCACAATGACAATGCGTTTTGTGCCAATGTTATGGGATTGGCTTATTCTGTGTCTGCTACTGGTCACTGTGTTAATTGCCATCAGTAAATCATTTTACAGCTTTAGTATGTGGTGGCTGAGTACCTGGCATAAGTTCACAAACTTCTAAATCAATGCCCACTGTAAACCTTACCTGGGTGGTGCATCTTGGCAAGGGAGACTGTGTTAGCTGCCTGTCCAGACTCACCCTGGGCACAGCAGTGCCATGTACCTGGAGCACGTTTGGGATGGTCAAATGCAACTCCTCCTGCCCCCAGTGCCAGGAGCCTTCACGCAGCTGGCCACAGCGCTGGGACAACTACCTAGAGCACAGAATTATGTCAAAGGCATTGTCATGACCACAGCTGAGAACGTCTGGATTGAACTAGAGCTTAATTGGGATGACATTAAGAAATGGTAATGATTTCTGGCATGAATGAATTATGGGCTGGTGCAATTTTCAGAAGAACATTCTTATCTTTGCTAAAGTTACCTAAGGAGATAAAGAAACACATTAAGAAGGAACCTAAGCCATTATTCCACCTAAAAACCAAGGTGCTCAAAATAAAAAATCATCACATTGAAGGATTAGTGGCCATTACTGCAGGTAGGTATGTGCTATCTGCTGAATGCTACACCCGATTGACGCTATTTGTCTACGCTAGTCTTGAAAGGAGACATTTCTAAACAGAAATGTACCCAAAGGTCAGGAAAACTTGGCTGTCATGGACAGTGAATTGTCAACATACCTGAGAGGCTTATAGAAAAGAGGACCATCTGGGATAAGTGATTTGCATGCTGTTTTACACTCCATCGAGATGAAAGCGGAAGAAATGAGAATATATAGCATTGTGAGTTAATATAAATCTTTCCGAAGCTATGAAAGTAGCTTCTCATTCAAGTTTAACCCAGAAGAACCATTAATGTCACAAGCATATGGCAGGATGTAAACCAAAATTGTTCATGTGACCTAATCTGCTTCCTTTATAACAGGTGTAAGATGTCCCAGACCTAAAGCATTGGTGAAAATTGTTAGTTTTGTGCTTGTGTTCATCAAAGAAATAGCAAAAGACCAGACTAAGAAAGAGGGGAAGGAAAGATACTAGCTTCTTAGGTAGCATGGCCCTTATGAAAAGCCTTAGAAAACTGAGAGTTTGCCCAAGTGTTATCTTAGAGAGATTTGGAGTGATGAGAAGCGACAGCAGCTCTTGTTGGCTGGCTGCTGCCCAGTCCAGAGACACAAGGCAGTGCAGCCTGTGTACATAGACTGGAGCACAGGAGCCACCCACAAATCGTTGGTTGAGTGCTGAGAACAAAAACAAGTCACAATAAGGGATGCACAGTCAAGGAGAGTCCCTGCCTGGGATGGGCACAGGGTGAAGCAGACAACACAAGAGTCACCAAATGGGGAAAGAGAAGCCTCTGCCTTCCCATTCTCCCCTGATGTGCAGCAGATGTGTTACCAGTGTCACCTCTGTCACAGTCCTGTGAGCCCATGTCCCCAGCACGTTGGAGAGAGGGCTGTGCCACAGAGCAGGTACAGCCCTGCCCTGGTGCCTTTGGGCAGCAAGGCAGCTTAAAAGACGACCCACAGATTATACCTGCACTGAAGATGCTTGTGAAGTCATGTGAGCAATCTGCATTTGGGTAAATTTGTTGCCATTTTAGATTTGGCAAACACAGTGTTCGTAATTGCCATGTTGCTGTACCTCTCACACAAGGCAGGGATGATGGACAGCAATCAACCACCATGTCCTTCGCACCGAACATGCTTCTACTGCCTGTGCTGAGGAGCGCGGGCAGACTGCAGTGAATGTAAACCAAAATTGTTCAGCTTAACTCACTTTTGAATGACACTCTGGCTGTTTAGTAACCTCTCTTGTTCCCTGGTTTAAGCTACTGTCACAGTTTAAATTTTTAGCAAGGGAGGAGCACAACCACCGTAAAAGTAAAAACCAAAATACTTCAGAGAACTAGAGGTGAAAGGAAAAAAAACAGCTATTCCTGATGTTAAATTCAATGGCAGTAAATCCCCTTCTTTTTTCCAGCAGTTTTTTCCAGAAATAATTTACAGTCCAAAATGTATCTTATGACATACAAATCAATCTGTATTGAGCCTATTTGCCATTAGAGAAGGTCCAGAATGGGAAAAATGAAACTATACTATATATAGTTGCATTGTGACACATCTTTCACTTTGAAGATGTCTGTTATTTACATGGTTCACAAAGTTTAAGTAAAAGTCCAAGTTGTCCTTCTGATGATGGTCCCCATTCTGCAGTAAGGCGGATGGATTCCCAGGGGGTTTGTGCCTGCTGCAGTGGATCTGGAGTTGTGCAGATGTGCTCTGCTTGCTCCTGAAGCTGCACCAAGCCCAAGCCACGCACTGACAATTAACACCAGCAAACAGTCACCAAAACAAGGCTGTGCTGCTGTTTCACCTCCGATTCCAGAACAAAAGCAGCTCCCAGGGTGTTTGAAATACTTTGATGAAGTTTCCACCTTAAGGATTGTGGGGATGAAAAAATAGAAAAGCAAATTGCAGCATGTAGACTGAAGTACTTGCGATCTTGTGACAAATACTAATGTATAAATCAGCAGCCCAATCCAGGCCCGGGCCGCTGATCATGTTCTTTGCTGAAATGTCACCTGTTCCTATCTAACGATTTGCATAATGCAAAGCTTCTCACTCGTAAAATACAGATTAAGAGGGGAAGCAAAGAGTCATTCTCGAACCATGGAGCCATTTCAAACGAAAAAAAAAAGCAGTCTTTACTATTAACCCTGTCATAGCCACAGGCAAATAAAGCCTTTTTGCATCTGAAACGATAGCTCTACTTGGAAAGGAAAATAATCAGTCAGATCCAGCCTCGACTTTTTTATTTATTTGCTTCATTTCTGTTAGACTCTCAAATTCAACATGAACAGAAGTGAATTAATTAAACCATTTAAGACTGGAACTTTAGTGAAACATTTAACTGGTCTCATAGAGCCCGTCTGAAATGCATGGACATCTATCGACAGATTCCCATCAACTTCAACAGGATAAGGCTCTAGTAGTCATTCTGAAGAAGTTCCTTTGCTATTTTTTCCCCATACATTTTAATTTACTATAAGGTATATGTCTCTGAGTGCTAGTTCACTGCCTAGGAAGAAAGGTTGTTTTCTTTTTTCTTTTCTTGCACTGAAGACAACAGCACTTACGGCCACACAAAATTCTTTTAAATCAGCTTTATGCAATGTTAGCATTATATTGCTAATAAAAAGCATTCAGAGTACAGCTGGAGTGACAGACACAAAAAGAGGAAGGTATGCTGAAATTAGTATTTGAGGATTGAAAACAATTTGAATAGTTAAAGATTAGGATGAGGCTTATCCTTTTCTACATTATTCTGACAAAGACTGGTCTCCTGCAGGGCTCTCAGCTCTCCCCGTAAGCAGCTGGTCTTGGCCACCACCACAAACTGGGTGCAGGCATTCATTGCTCTCAGGCTGGCAACTCTTTTACTCCAACTGACGGTACGGTTCTGCAGCAGAGTATAAGTTGTTCAAGGGATGGAGTCTGCTTTCTTGCAAGAACTTCAAGCTTGCGTATGAATGTAGAACGCTACAAGGGTGGCCATGGTCCTGACTGCAGCACGTGTCGCATCTTCTCCCTCAGGCCAGTTGTGTCTGGCAAAACCCCTGCCCAAGCCACAGCCTAGGCAAGGTGTTTATAATAGTTTAAGATCTCCATATCTAAACGACAACTTCTTTGTGCACACCATTGTGACAAGATGGGAGCATGTGCTGATGCTGCCACGTCCTGTGTTTGATCGCCTGCAGAGCAGCGGTGGGGGATTTTCAGAGGAAAGGGTTTTATTCTGGCGTTCTCCCCTGGGCTGACAGCGCCCAAGCCCATTAACCTTCAGGGAATGGTTCAAAGCTTATCTATTTTCTCGTGGTCCAGAACTGCAAGTTGCTGAAGTGTCCTTGCTTTCTCTGGCAAGAGAGGGAGTTTAATATGTCATACCGAGCTTGCTGCAACCCGCTGCACCATGCAGGCACTTCGGTTTCTTTTGGGAGGCTTCATTTGTTTACTTGCCACTGATTATGCAGTTTGATGATTTTTTTCCTCAAGATTTTTAAATCCTGGGGAAAATAAATGAGCAAATCTGAGCATAATAAGGTGCAATAATAACGACTAAGGCTGCAGCCGTTTCTCACAAGCACACCCATGGGCAGGAGTGGCAAGCATGCTACTTGCATGACAAAAGATTGGGCCAATTACTTTAGGATAAGGAAGAAAGCTTTGAAATATCTAATATTTTCTCTTTATTTAGGGATACTTTTCTGATGATCCAAATCTGAACAGGAATATGATTTTGAAAATAACCTGATGTTTTAAGAGACCTTAGGGAACAAAGTGTGGTAAAACTCATAATATTTAAGACTTGCAGAGGTCAAACAGTAACAAAAGCTCTTACATGTTGCTGGAAGATGAGTTTAGACATAAAATTCAACACTGATTTCCATGGGACTCATGAAAAAGGCTTTCCAGAAAATCTGCATCCATCTGCTTATGTCTGAGGGATAAGCCTTTCCCACAGAGGGTTACTCCTCTCCTTTCTGCCTGTTTCACAAAACTTGTCAGAAATTTCTGTGACCTTATCAGTTCAGTCAAGATTGTCCAAAAATTGTGACAAAAATCTGCTGAGTGTAAGCACATGGACAAACACTGACCTGCAGAACAGGACTTCATGGAAACAACGGAAAATAAGGAGATGCAGCTGCTGAGAAGAAACTGTAAAGAGGACATCAGAGGTAAAAGACAGGATGTCACATAAACTCAACTATAGCTCAGGTAAAGGAGTGAGAAGATTATTTTTTTTTTCCTCATTAATCTTCTCTTTTTATAGTTGATCTTCCAACATGCAGTCTAACAAGAGATACTTTCTGAAGTCAAGGGCAAGAATATAGGGCTCAGAGAAAAGTAATTGAAAGAGAACCTAACTAGGTTTGAAGCACTGATGGCCATGAAGACTGCCAAAAGGATGTAGTTCTGTCATATTTTTAATAAAAATAGGCACAACTGCTACACAAACATTACCAAAAGTTACTGGGAACATTTTCCTTATGAATTGAGTGGAATTGTCTCTTTTTCCAGAAAGTTCCAGTGTTCTGATGTGGCATAGGGAGATGAAGACAGGTGAGAATAATGCTAAGAAGGCACAGACTCCCATTACACCTGGACTTCTCCCACTTGCATCAACATTTTCTTCTCCATCAGTGATTCTTGATCCCGTTGTCATCTTTAGTCTTTAGAATCTGCTGGCAATTTGCCCTATAGCCCATCCTCTTCCTGGAAGTCTGTGGACTAGATGTTCTAACGGATCTTTCCCGTCTCACAGTCTGTGATTTTTGTCTTTATACAGTACTTCATTTCCTGTTTCCCCTTCCATCTCCTTCTGCAAATTAAGACTGGCTGAGGGGAGGCTTAAAAGAGAATGAACTGTCACTTAAACTCTCTTCATCACTCAGTCATTCTTATAAATGGGGATCTCATATGGCTTCAGCTCTGTCAGGAAAGCTAAGCCTCTCAAAATTTCTCAGTATTCAGGCTGCACAGAATAAATTACAAAAAGCAGGCTTATCCACAAATACTCTTCTCTCAAAAGTAGCATTGCTGCTCAAAGCTGCTTGCAGCATGCATGCTGATACACACACACACAGAGCCTCCAGAAGCTTCAGTATTTCCAAAAAAGCAGCTGCACCATCCAACATCTGTCCATAAAAGCTGGGGGAATTTTTACAGGAGCATTTGTATGGCAGAAAGGGAGCTGTAGGATTCTGTAGCCTGATCTGCAGTTGGCATCAGGCGCTATACTCCAGTGCTTTCTCTGGAGATAGGCTAAATTACCAAATCTAAATTCTGTCTTAATTTGCACTGTACTTTTAGGATTATGGACTGCCTTCAACAACTTGGGAGAACTCATTCTGGAGATTCATCCTGATGCACTTGTTAATTCAGAGTTTCTTGTACTAACTCTATTCCTTGAACAGCTGAAACTGAGCTATTGATAGCCACACTTAATTAACACAGGCCTCTTTAACTGACATCCCTTACTTTCAAGTAGAAGCTACCTCTTATTTATGTCCACTGTAGGCAAAGCATGGCAATGTCTGCAGTAGACCTGGATGGGACAGTGCTGTTAGCTGTGTTGCTGACTCACTGGTGTGGTTCTGCTTGCAGTGAATCAATGGCAGAACAGCAGCGAATATTCACTTCTGGTGAGTATTATAAGGATCCAAAGCAGCAAAACCCTTAAATACAAGTTTCAGCCACAAAGCTAATGGCTGAATTGGGAGCAGATCTGAGCAGTGCTATCTCTATGAGATACTTTTCCTAATACAAGAAGTATACATATTTTCTGCAGCATTATGTAACTTCTTCCCTCCTGTTTGCATTCCACTAATATTTCTAAACCTTTTTTAGCATTGACTTTGCTCAGACTCTTTCATCTTATTTTATAGTGATATCTAGGATTATCATTCTCCACGTACGTTTATCCAAGTTAAACATTGCTTTGCACAAGCTGTCTGTACAAAATAATAATAATAAACATATTAGTGATTGTTGTGCTTGAGTCCAAGCAAAAGGTGAGCTGCTTTCCTACTCTATTGAGAATTCTATTAATCTTCAGAAAAAAAGACGGAGAAACCGACATGGGGAGAGAATAAAATGGGTTTCAGGTTCAATGGGTATTATCTGAGATATTTAATAGCTCTAGTATCACAACTCTTTGGTTATAATCCTGTCCAAAAGAATAGAATTGATATGATCATTCTCTCTCTTTTTGGATTTTTTTTTTTTTGACAACAACTGATCAAGAAAAGTGAGTGATTTTCCCCTCCAGTTCTTTCCCTCTGCTTCTGTCTCTTGAGAACAATTCCTTTGTTGATTCTGCAGCTGAGATTACGGTCCTATTTCTAATCAGCTACAGGATGCATTTGTCTGTCTTGAAGTGGGCCAATGTGCAAGATAAATAAAAAGATTATTTACTTTCTGTGCTCAGTTACAGTAAAGAATTCAAGCTTACATAAGCATCACATACTGATCAGGTTATTTCTTATACACATCTCAAAGGTAAGATGCTTATTATTTCATTGAAACTGCAGGATTTTCCCTGAAGATACTACTTATATTTTCTAGGATACGAAAATCTGCATTGGACAGTATCCTGAGGTATAGAACTGCACAGATCTGAAAGGCAGAGAATGTTAGACAAGATGCCCCAAATGAGGTTTAAAACATTGGATATTAAATGCAACACTAACTTTCATAAAGCGAATCTTAAAATTTACCAGAAGTAAAAAAGATTCTAAGGTCAACTCCACTGTGTTTTAACCAAAAAGTACTAAGAAAAAACACAACAGGAAGCAGAAGAAAATGTGGTTTTTTGTCCTTGATTTTCCCTTGAATGGAGGCAATGTGCTGGAATTTGCATTTTACACTCGGGGGCCCAGTTCCTTCCATTGTGCCTGAACCACTCACCCCTGCTGTAGAAGTCAATGGGCATTTGGTGTTGCTTGCTGAGACAGAATTGATTTTGTTGTATTTCAGAGGCTCATAACTCAGCTCTTTGCAGCACAAATACATTGACAACTTTTCCAAACAGGTTGTTCAACCTGCTTTCTCCCTGTAATCATAGAATCACAGCATGATTTGGGTTGGAAGGGACCTTATAGATCATCTAGTTCCAACTCCCCTGCCATGGGCAGGGACACCTTCCACCAGACCAGGTTGCTCAAAGCCCCATTCAACCTGGCCTTGAACAGTGCCAGGGAGGGGGCAGCCACAGCTTCTCTGGGCAACCTGTGCCAGTGCGTTATCACCCTCATACTGAAGAATTTCTTCCTAATATCTAATCTGAATCTACCCTCTTTCAATTTAAAGCCATTACCCCTTGTCCTATTCCTACAGGCCCTTGTAAAAAGTCCCTCTCCAGCTTTCTTGTAGGCCCCTTCAGGTCTGGAAGGCTGCTCTAAGGTCTCCCCAGAGCCTTCTGTTCTCCAGGCGGAACAGCCCCAACTCTTTCAGCCTTGAATTGTAGGAGAGGTATAATCTTAGATAATAGAATATATGTATGTGCTATATGCATATTATTGAATAGAATATTACGGTTGGAAGGGACCTACAATGCTCATCTAGTCCAGCTATCTCTTATCAGCATCCTACCTGTTAAGAGCAGAAAGAAATCCCAAAAGCATCGAAAAAAGCAAAAAAAAGTGAGAGTTTTACATCTGTACAGATAATACTAGGAGAAGGAATATCTTTGATACTCTGACCCCTGACACCCCTTTCTTGCTAGCCCAGTAGTCATCCAGCCCCTGGTTTGGTCTGGGTTACCTGAGAGAGCAAGCTGTTGTCAGATCTGTTTTCAAGCCGCAATACTTTTAAAGGAGTATGCATTATCTGTGGTGCAATTCATATGTATAAAAACATAGCAGTTACTTTTTCATTTTAGGTGTTTGATTAAGATACCTGAAGGGAGGGAAGGAAGAATCTCCTCTTTAACATATTCAGAGCCACCTTGTGGTCCTTCTTTGGGTATCTCCTTCACCCTCCCCTTCTCCTGGGAGCTGACAGACACTTCATGTCCCTCAGGCACCCATGTGCTGAGAGCTGCTCCTGTTGTAGCAGGCACTGCCATCCCCCTGTACCCCACCAATAAAGAGACTTGAAGGAACTTGCCATACACTTTGATTATAAGCCTTTGGGGGGGGGGGCGCTGAGGCAACCTAGTTATATGTTTAGGCTCCTGGTTCATAACACAGTCTCCCAGATAATATGTTAAAAATATTTAAGGGAATGTAAGACAAAAAAGAATAATTAGAGAGAGTGAAGGCAGCCTACTCTTTCAGCCTTTCAGTCCAGTTTCAGAAAGTGGGAACCTGGTGATTTTTTTAGTCTTTCCCCAAACCAGATGAGAGATTTATCCGTCTGTACCACAGGACAATGGTGGTAAAGATTTTCTACAGCTTATCTGAAATACTGATTCACAATGCAGACAGTAATGAACGGGTTTCCAGCTTGTGCAATAGTTCTGGTTAAAAAAAAAAAATCTTAATACTAACTTCTTATAAACTTTCTTTTACAAATATTCAAAGCAACACGTGGTGGCATTGCCTTGGCTCAGTAAAACCTTTTTAAGGGATAACTTTAACACATAAAGTCAGAAGATTATTAATATTTTTAAACCTAAACAAGTATTTTGCTCAATCAGGGTCCAGGATTTGTCCTGAGGTTTTTCTTCTATTGATGCAGGGGAGGAGCGGGAGCCAGGCAGAGTAAGATGCATCTGAGTGAATGGAACTGTCTATGCAATTTATGCCAGTAACAAACCCATTCCTCTGCTCCTGTTATAGCCCAAGGAGGGCAATGGGCAATCTGTGGCATAGTCTAAAGGTGCCTACAACAGGTTTGATAATCCATGCCCTGGAAGTGCCTCTCCAGCAGCTCTGCAGGTGAGCCATCTGCAGTGCAGGTATCTAGGTGGCAAATTGCAATGCAAGGTGAAATTACTGCTACTCATAGTCTCTGCAGATGTTTTCTCTTCTTTGACAGCATCGATAATTTAGGTTTGTTTGTGCATAAATTTAAACTGATATAGCTAAGGATATGTTTAAAGCAAACTTAAACAAAGGGTGGAAAACATGGATGTCCTTAAATCAACATAAAACATCTCATATTTCCTTAATTCTTTAAAGTGCAGGGGTTTGTACCAGTATAATTATTAGCTCTGTGTAAGATTAACATTTTTTCCCTCAGTTAGCACCTCTGTCCAAGCCTCCAAGGAGAGTCCTTTCATCAACTTCATTAGATTCTGGATCTGCTTAAATCCTTCAGTTCATGACCTGTAATGATTCCAGTAGGCTCCAGTGAAACAGCACACTAAGCATCACCACCCATACACAAATGTACATGTTCACCTCCTAGTACATTCCCTAAGCCACTGTTTACTCTTTTCTTAAAATGTGGCAAACTTGCCACTTCAGCCACAGTGAAGAAGGTGAAGAGCCTGGAAATATGCTGGCACTGAGTTGCTTTCATTTTCCTCTGTCGTGGTTTAACCGCAATCAGCAGAAAAGAACCACACAGTTGCTCCCTCACTCCTCCCCTCTTGCTGGTGGGATGGGGAGGAGAATCAGAAGCAAAAAAAACTCGTGGGTTGTGACAAACCAGTTTAACAGAATGGCAAAGGGAGAAGAAAACAACAACAACTCTGATAGAAAGAATACACACCGCGCAATGTTCTCACCACCCAATGCTGAGCTTACTCTCACATAGCAAAATCCCCCTCCTTCAGCCAGCTCTCCACTTAAAAACCGAGCATGACTTCACATGATATAGAATAACCCATTTGATTGGCTGGTTTGGGTCAGCCCAACCAGCTTCTTGTGAAAATTAACCCTATCCCAGCTGAACCCAGGACATCCTTCCATTCAGAGGGAGATCCCACCTGAAGCTTAAGAAGCAAGACATTTATTGTATTTGCATTTGAAAATAGGAGGGGAAAAAAAAAGTGTTTTGCCCTCCTTGGGATAAAAGGACACTTTGCATGTACCTCAAGGAGTTGTTGAGTATACTTTTTTCTCTCCCTGGATGTGTCTGCCCAAGCAGCACTGCAAGGGTACCTGTGTGCCCAGGCTGTTCCCCCAGATTGGAGCTCTTCTCCAGTTGTCCCAGTCTGGGGGCTGCCCTTACCACTGCTGCCAGCCCATGAGCTGCCATAGGCACATGCCCGACTCATCTCTGCTCAATACAATCCATCATGGAGACAACAAAACACAGGCAGAAAAAGGGCAATTTTTTGCCCCAATCACCTGCAGGAGCCAAGACACAACCTCTGAAAAAGGTCATGGAGAACAGTTATTACATAGAAAATCAATGTCTAAATATCTCTTCAGAGGGTATGATAGGACTGTCCATCTCACAGGGCAGACAGAGCAGGGAGGGAAATCTCACTCTGAGCTCAGACACAGCCAAGTTACCAAGTTAGAAGGGCAAAGAAGCTGGTGAAGAGTCTAGAGTATAAATCTTATGAGGTGCGGCTGAGGGAACTGGGATTGTTAATTCTGGAGCAGAGGAGGCTGAGGGGAGACCTTATTGCTCACTACAACTGCCTGAAAGGAGGCTGTAGTGAGGTGGGGTTTGGTCTCTTCTCGCAAGTACAGGCAATAGGACCAGAAGAAACAGCTTCAAGTTGCATCAGGGGAGGTTCAGATTGGATATTAGGAAAAATTTCTTTACTGAATGAGTGGTCAGGCATTGGAACAGGCTGCCCAGTGAAGTGGTGGAGTCACCATCCCTGGAGGTGTTCAAAAAACACGTAGATATGGCACTTCAGGACATGGTTTAGCAGGCATGGTGGTGTTGGGTTGAAGGTACGACTTGATGATCTAAGAAGTCTTTTACAACCTCAATGATTCTATGAATCTATTCTACCATGTTACATCAGCAGACTGACGGCAGGTTGGAACAGTTTTGGAAGTGCTCCTCTGAAACGCAACCTGTAGTGTTGATATGCAGGAAAGGAATGGCACATCCAAGCAGTTGGCATTGGAGGTGGAAGAGGAAGGAGCAGACAGGACTCTGCTTACTATGGAAAGTAAATGGAGAAGAAGGAGCAAGAAAGAGAAGAACAGGTTGGTCCATGCAAGGAGTCTGAGCAATCTGCAGTGGACGAAGCTAGCATGGAGATGTAGAAAAGAAGAGGGGAAGAGAAGAGGAGGACTGATTCAGGCAAGAAGGCAAGACTTAGCCCAGCTGGCCCCTGTGTTGGTTGAGAGGTAAGGGGAAAGCAAGGAGAAGGGGGAGAGGCTTTGCCCCCCGGTCTGGTGGAGCGAGCAGGCGTGGGAGGGAGGTGGTTAATAGACTGCACTCGGTTGCCTCACCACGAATGGCAGTGACACCTGACTGGGAACTTGGGGAAAGAGTTGGCGGCTTATTAAAGCAGCCGGACCCCGGCTGAACCCCACGACTACATGCTAGGATTGCTGTGTGCCCCTTGATAACTCACAGCTGCTGATAAAGTCCACTGGTAATGGCTTTTTGCTAATGAGAAAAGTGCTGCTGATTATGACAAATAGCCTTGGACCAACAGGCTAAGCTGCTACATAGGCTCCCAATTGTCAGTCTGGGTGATTTTTGCATTTCATTATTTCTTTCCTGACGTCCTGGCTCCTTCTATCCTTAACGTACTCCCAGAGCCGTGTGTCACAATTTTAATAACACTTCTTTATCTCAATTTTTTCCCCCTCTCTCCATGGGAGCTGGAAACAAAAGGCTGTTACAGAAATAATGTTTAACCTCGCTCTTGTGCTGCAGCAAAAGAAACCCCACAGCTATTGTTCAAGAATTAAAAAGGCGTAAATAGAGCACACAGAGCCCACTAAACCCTTAAAGACAGACTTTTAAAAATACCTATTATTACTATTATTTAAAGCCATTTCAAGTACAGTTTCAAGGCCTGCCATGTTCTGTTTTTCTTCTCCTGGGACAAAGGTATAGCACATATCTAAACACAAAGAATGAAACCTTGGTGGACAGTGACACCATCTTGCTGTTTTTGAACGACTTCTAATAATAGCAATATTATTTTAGAAAGAAGAACAAAAAAAAAAAGCCACAAGGGATTCAGAATAAACCTGCCATCTTCTTTGCAATTGGTTACAAATCATCTTCTGTCATTAAAAAAATCAAAGCTGAAGACTGTTGGGTGTCTACAGCAGAACTAAGGCAAATGCATGCCCTGGGGCTACGTGTAAAAATGATGCTTTTCTGACCTTAAGCTCACAAAAGAGTGGAAACAACTGAAGTTCACCGAGTTCTCTCCTGCTCTCATGTGACGAGGATTTGCCAAAGATCTCTGCTTTTGAGGATACATTGCTGCCTGTGGTCCTTGGCTTGTAAAAGGGACTGGTCCTGTCGCAGGGTTCTTGTGTGCTGTCCTCCTCCTGCCTGCTGCGCTGCCCTTCCACACTGCCCACCCATGCTGCCCACGTCCTGGTGTCCTGCAAGAGGAAAAAGGGCTAAATCAAAGTTTAGAGCATGGGATTTAACTGTGCGACTGTTCTTCACGTCTATCACTTGCATTTCTCTTAGTCTGTGATTTTATAAATTGCAGCACTATAGCAATATTTGCTTTACAAGTCTTATAGCTACATTACATCAAAGACATTGAAATCATCCACTTTGGAAAAGAAAATTGATCTCAAGCTTCTTTTAGTCCCTCTGTGATATACAACACATAACTAAAGGATTCCTGCTTTGTTTTTCAAGCACCTTGAAAAATTTTGGGCTTTCTAAGCTATCTCTCCCCAAAACAAAGACGAAGAGAGATGAATATTCGGGTAGCTTCTCCCTTCACTATTATCTCTTTAAGCTTTTCTTGCAGAACTTATGAATCATGAAAAAAGTTAAAAATACACAACAAAATGATAGGATCTGTTTGGAGATTTTTTGCTTGTAATCTCCTTTGTCAACCTCTTGTTTTTATAGCTGTCTAGAAAGTCTAACTTGAAAAAACCATACAAAACGTGAAAAAATTAATACTGCAAAGACTCCTATTTGAACACGATAATTCTAAAGAAGTTTGCAAACTAGTTTTATATGCTTTACCACAATTTCTGCTACTCCACAACAGGAGTCTTTGCAGTATTAATTTTATTCAGGAGAGAAAAGTTTCCTCCATAAATATAACAAGCTCAGTTCACATAGGTAGTGTCAACTCTGAGCACTGGTGCAAGATCAGAGCCAGAAAATTAATGCACAATCAATTGCAAAATCGCTCTCAGAGCAACAGCCAGATAATAATCGCTCCCTTTGAGAAGGAAACCTTCAGAAATCCTGCTGTCCCTGCAAGGCCCCTTTAGGTTGCTCCAGCTGATAACCTGCTGAAAGGCATCTTTCGTCTTGGGCTCTCTAAAGCCAAGCTGGAGGAATATCTCTCAGTCAGGCCATTTCTGGGGTGGCATTGGTGACAGTCACTTACTTATCCAGTTTTGAATTTCACTGGATAATATTCCACCAACACTGAATTTTCATGTCTTAAAAATAAAAGTAGCAGCCAGACTCTGACATCTAATTGCAGTCTTCTCCCTTGCATAGTTCCATTGGTTTCAAGTTGCTTACTTGAAGAGTGCTCCCATCACGTTGAATCTAAAGAGCCCGTATTAAAATAATCCCTGCGATACCCCTTCAGCCAACGTTCAGCCTGCCTCTCTCCCTCTAAAACGTGGCCTTCTTCAGCCCTCACAAACACCTGGAAAATGCCCAGAAGAGCACAGATGCCATCGTAAGAGGAATAAATACAGCCACAACAGAGGCCACACTTACAAAGTTTCTGACAGTTGCAGAGATTTTAACATTTCAATCAACATTTGGATTGTGAGACAAATATTGCTACTGCTAACCTGGAAAGTTTCAGTTATGTCTGAGAATCAGTAAAATCCCACCAGCAGCTAGAAATTTTATAGCACTCTAACCTGAACACAACTAGTCTTAACAGCAAGAACAGATAAATGTTCCTAGTATTTGTTGATTAAACAAACAGGAATGAAAATCTGTGATTTTTCAGATTTTTCTGCTTTTTTAACAGTATTTTTAATTTTTTTTTTTTAAACTCCATTTATTTGTGGAGTTTTGCTTGGCTTGACAGATCTTTGTGCTTGGTAAGGTATTTATTTTTTCCTGTACAGAGAAAACACTTTCCAAAATTCAGGTTTGGCTGCTATAGATGTGAGGGCATTGTTTTAAAGAAATATTTATATGTTTAGGTTTATTGACCATTTATACCATTATTTAAAGGGGTCACAGAAAAGGGCAGTGGTTATTAAAGCAGAAAGAGTGAGCAAAAGCAGAAGAGAGACAGAGGGAGCGAGAGGTAAGAAACTCATAATGGGATTTTTCATGTGGAACGATCATTTTATCTAATATGTCTGAAAATGTAATCCATTACTGCTAATTACCATGCTGGCATTGAAATACAGGATCACACTTCCTCCAGATCCAGACAGGGGCCCAAATCTCTCTGCTTATTGTTCTTTCCATCCCACCTCGCCTCCCTCCCTTTCTGCTTCTCCAAGAAGAAATTCAGCCCTTCGGACATTAGTGAAGAAGGGCCCGAGGTCTCCCTATCGTCCTAAAGCAGAAGCTAAACAATATTAACCAATCATTTTTGATAGATGAAGCATGGAAATTAGTTCCAGAGTTTAACTGATAACTGAAACCACACAGTTACATTCCATTATGGCAGCCTTAATTGATGAGCTCATTAAGCCCATTATTAGAGAAATTGATTTCAAATAGGCACTTAAAACTGGCTGGCAAAAGAAAAAGGTGAAGAGATACCGTACAATGTGAAGAAAGTAACTAAAATACATAATGAAGCAAGTAATTTTATAGGTTTGTTTAATGAAAGCCTCAAGAGCATATTAGTTGCTGTGTGGATTTTAAACACTCATTTTATGTACTAATAAAGCTCACGTCCATTATGGGAGTTCTGAATGCCTCCAATCTTTAATGCAGCTCTGCTACTAATTAATTAATTAACCCCAGTTGAAGCAATCAATTAGTCATGCAGAATCGGCACTTTAAAGGTCTGCCAGGTAGCACTGGGTACCAGCACAGAACAGTGGCAACGAAGTTTCCTTTTTAATTATTTTTATTTTGCTTTCAGCACAACAGAAAAGAACTAAACAGGACTAAAATTTAGAAGCTGCATTAGCAGCACAGTAAAAATGGGTGATTAACCCTCTGACTTTAGATTATTTTGGAGGATAAAGCAGTGGAACAGTACTGGGAATTTTACAGACAGGTTTGGATTGGAGATGCACAGCCTGGCAAGTTAATTTTTGATACATTCATCTCAAGCAGGTGCTGCTGCTCAGATTAAATGCAGACTGCTGCAAGTTTCTGAGCAGCTGCATGGAAGTCTGTTTTCACACCTGGGGTCTGAGAAAGTAAGCACATGCAGTAAAGTTAGTAACAATAAATCCTTCAGAAACAAATCTTCAATTTATAGTACTTATTTGGGGAAAAACAAAAAAGGCAAACAAAAAAGCCCCTTAGTATTAACCCCTCTCCTGTCTTTTGATTTCCTCTTTTCCCTTCTCTTGAATGAAAATGTAAAGCCTTTCTCCAAAGGGCGCTATATAAATGGCCCTTCATCAAAGAAAGCTCATCAGCCATGACCGATTAACCTCAGTTGTAAAGTGAGATTGCTGTCTATGTGAGCTTAAGCATGGATGAGCTGCTTTGCTGGAACACTGAACTGAGGATCTTTCCACTGGGGTGAATTTGGAGGAAAAGCACAGATTTCACTGAGGAGACAGTTAAAAAATGGGTGAAAAATCTGATAGCATTTCTTCTTTGAAGGATATATTATTGCTATTACTACGGTTGTTGTTATTAGCAGTAGTATTGATCTTGTTTTTAAATCTTTGAGTTTGGTCAGCTTGCAGGTACAGCGCTGAGGACTCTCGGCAGAAGGTCTCTCAATGATGTTGGAGTCAGCAGAACAGACTGCACAAAGTTCATTCCTGATAAATACAGGGACACAGAATTTTTGCTTGGGCCTTGGGACCACATTTATCTATTCTTTTCCAGCTGGCTCCGAAAAAGGTCTGATAAAAGACTGAGAAGACAACTTAGAGTGCCCATGTCCAGCACCACAATCTGTCTTCTCACCTCACGTTTTACAGCTACCTAACTCTAGTAGCTTGTGGGCTCAGTAGACATCTGCACTTCTAATTTATACATATACCTTGTCTTCAGTGGCATTTGGAGTTTGGGTAAAAAAGCACCTGCAATACTGAAGCTCAGCTTATTTTTGGCACTTCTTATTCAGCATGGGTCCTTCTGAGACTGTATTTTAAGGTGCTCACGCTCTCCCTATGCCCTGCTCAAGGAATTTAGAGGCCCTGTCCAAGACCTGGACTGTGCGCCAAGGGCTGGGTACCCAAACGGTTAGAAACCGCAACATCTAAGCCTAGGTACCCAAGTCCTTTATGGGCTCTTGGATTTCACAGAATTGGCCCATGTGGTAAAAATTTGCTGGTGACACAAAGCCGGGAAAACTATTCACATGGAGAAGGTCTGGAATATCATACAGAGACCTGTCTGAAACAGTCCAAAATGCAGTCTTGTGATCAAGAATTTCTGCTACAAAGAGGAAGATCCTCAGACAGACTCAAGGCAGGAGGAGAAAGAACCTGAAAGAAAATTAGTCACAGCATGATTGACAGTGCAACTGCCCATGCCAGCTCTCATGATTTGCTGATCAAAGCAAATAAGATTCTAGACTGCATCAGACAACATATTTTTAAGCAGAACTAAGGAAATACTGGATGTATGTACCCAGCACCAGATTTTACATTAAAAAAGGAATATAGTTCCTAAAACCACATCCGGGAAAGATGACTTCACACTGAACTGAGGCCGAGAAAAGTTATGAAGATATGCTGAGAAATGGAGGCCTTTCTTTTTAAGAGATCTTTGCTTGCTTAGCCTAGCAAAATGAAGGCTGATATGTGATATAGTTCTCCCTATAAATATATCAAAGAAGCATCTTCTCTAGCAGGTAGAAAATCTATTTAAGCTAAAGCATGAAGTTGGCACAACAGCAAATGCATATGAATAAATAATATTCAAATAATAAAATTCAAATTGGCCATAAATAAATTTAGACTGAAAATTGGAAGACATTTACCAACAGAGGAGTGAGATTTGGGAATAGTCCTCAAGTGGGAAAAGTCAGAGAAGGGAATCTAAAGGATTTCAGAAGGAACATTTATTTATGATAGTTTATGATAAAGACTATACGACCTGGTTGACTTTGATATGCCTCAGAGAGGATCCCCTTTCAGTGCCTTTGAAGGCTAAGCTTGCTACACGCAGCAGCCAGGTGGAGTTTCTGACAATCTTATTGCTATCTGCATATGCAGACGTTGAAATCCATGAGCCAAAGGGATCTGCTCCAGCTGCTTAGAGCATTATCAGACATTTGTGTGACTGTGACTAGAAGTGCAGCCCTCTTTTTTTGTCCCTGCTGCCCTTAGGTCTTCTCCAGTCCAGCTCAGTGTAAAATCAGCGCCATTCCTTTTCTGAATTTATAGCGGAGTTTGACTGATGAACTTAGCCTCTTTGCTGTATGAGGAAGGCAAGATGTTGTCCCACCTCCTCTGTTGAATGACAGAAGAGCTGGGACGTACAACATTTATATTGCTGAAAAGCAGTGCAAGGAGTACAGCTGACATAGAATATGGATACGTTTGTGACCAATTCACAGTCACACACACTCTTAAGGGAGAGAACAGATTTTATCATATTGTCTGTCTTCTGGGTCACCAGCAAAATAATCAGTGATCAATCTGTATCATCTTCCCGCTGAGACATCTGAGCATGAAAAAAACCTGAAAGAATGGGTTTGAGTTCTATAATGGCGTAAAGAGCTCTGAAGTTAGAAAAGTCTTGTTTTGATTTGTAAATTCTAGACATTTGCATGGAAGTCATGGAGGCAAGCTAAATTTCAATTCATTGACTTTTCAAAACAGAATTGCACATAGTACAAGAAAATATTTTAGTTTCTTCTTTTTTCTGTATTCACCTAATAGATTCAGGTATTGCTATCATCTTTGCCTTCTTTCGACTGGTGCTTTTGTGTCCTCATTTCTCTTTCTGTGGTTTCAATCCAAGTGATTCCCCAGAGTTCAAGTTGCTTTGGGGCCAGGCATGAAAGTATGGACAGCACAAAACGAACACAGAATTTCAGTTACTGTGTAGCTTCCGCCCCAAGGCTGGCTGGACAAAGTTGGGTATGGCACGTGGAATGCTATATTCTGTGTTCATAAAAACACTTGCAATTTGAGTGATAGCAGAGATGTGGTTACTGCAGCGACATGATCAAATTGATAAACTCACAAGCTCAGACAAGTTCAATTCTGTGGAAGGCTGAATGATCCAAATATCAGAAACACACAGGTTAAAGATCTCTTAGTAGATACAAAAAAGACAGTATTAGCTGAAAACTTCACAAATCAGCCACCTGCCAACAGGAGAGCATCTTCGAAACAGGGCCAGGAGGTCCTTCCCACACTACCCCAAAGCAGTCTTCACCATGTTGGAGCCCATCTTGTTTAATCTTTATCAATGATCTGGATGAGGAGATTGAGTTTGCAGATGACACCAAGTTGGGTGGGAGTGTCAACCTGCTCGAGGGTAGGAAGGCTCTGCAGAGGATCTGGACAGACTGGATTGATGGGTCCTGCACTTGGGTCACAACAACCCCACACCGCACTACAGGCTTGGGGAGGAGTGGCTGGAAAGCTGCCTGGTGGAAAAGGACCTTGGGGTGTTGGTTGACAGCCGGCTCAACATGAGCCAGCAGTGTGCCCAGGTGGCCAAGAAGGCTAATGGCATCCTGGCTTGTATCAGGAATAGAGTGGCCAGCAGGAGTAGGGCACAGATCATCCCCCTGTACTCAGCATTGGTGAGGCCACACCTCGAATACTGTGTTCAGTTTTGGGCCCTTCACTACAAGAAGGACATTGAGGTGCTGGAGCGTGTCCAGAGAAGAGCAACGAGGCCGGTGAAGGGTCTGGAGAACAAGTCTTATGAGCAGCAGCTAAGGGAATTGGGGTTGTTTAGTCTGGAGCAGAGGAGGCTGAGGGGAACCTTATTGCTCTCTACAACTACCTGAAAGGAGGCTGTAGTGAGGTGGGCGTTGGTCTCTTCTCCCAACTAAGTAGCAATAGGAGGAGAGGAAAAGGCCTGAAGTTGCATCAGGAAAAGCTTAGATTGGATATTAGGAAAAATTTCTTTACTGAATGAGTGGTCAGACATTGGAACAGGCTGCCCAGGGAAGTGGTGGAATCACCATCC
Organism: Opisthocomus hoazin; assembly: GCF_030867145.1. Classification (NCBI taxonomy): domain Eukaryota; kingdom Metazoa; phylum Chordata; class Aves; order Opisthocomiformes; family Opisthocomidae; genus Opisthocomus; species Opisthocomus hoazin. The sequence continues at coordinate 8,790,082 of NC_134418.1, read as the reverse complement.
CTGGAGGTGTTCAAAAAACATGTAGATATGGCATTTCAGGACATGGTTTAGCAGGCATCAAGGTGTTGGGTTGACAGTTGGACGTGATGATCTTAGAGGTCTTTTCCAACCTTAGTGATTCTATGATTCTATGATTCTATGTTAACAGCCTGAGAAAACACATTCAAGATGCACAGATTTCCAAAGCAAAACACAAATTCAAGGTATCAGTATTGTACCAGTACTCACCTGATCAGGGCAGTGCAGACTGGAGGCAGGTTGCCTGCACAGCACCTGCACTGACTGCTTCCTGCACCACTGTGAAACTGGAGCTGTGCTACATTTTCCAGCTTTGTTTCCCAGAACTCCAAGTAAAAATGTCATCTACTTTACTCCTTTATCTCATTTTACATTTGACAAAGTATTTATTTGTACTTCGGAGCAATCTGTTTTCCACTCTGTTGGTGCAAAAGCTATTGTTTTGCTAAGGGTGAGCCTTTTTTAACTTAGAAATTGTGAATATTTCTGAACGCTAATAAAATGATATGTTCGAAATTTAGACATGTTGAGACCAAAATGAACATAAAGTAGCACATTAGGGAGGGGATAATGAAGGGCAAGTGAGTATTACAGCCATAAGGACATTAGTAGAACAAAGGCGGCCTGAGATGGTTCACATTGCACTGAAATTATGTGGGAGCGCTCGCATTCAAGAGGAAACTGCTTGGAGCAGAGGGAGAACTGATCAGCTGATGGATAGTAAGTCTGAAACCACTACAGCAGAAATTACCATGTGCCTGTGTCCCAGGATTAAAGCAAGCTAAATAACTATCAGTGAAAGTCTTGATGGCACCAAGGGAGAAACAGAAAAGAAAGTGAAGACTGTAAGTAAATTTTTTGAATAGAGACAACTGAGTACAAAAGCACAGATTTACAAACAAAAAGAAGGCATAATGCCAAACATAGGACAAACCTCACCACATCTTATCAGGGACTGATTAGCGTCTGATTCATTCAAACCCTTAATCTGTGAGAAACCGCTAGGGATATGAATCCGAGCTGATTAGAGTCAGTTGAAACATTAGCTTGCATATAACGGCGTAAAACCTCTAAACATCACTGTGATAAACAGGCTTTATATACCAGGCCTGAATGCAAGCTGCCTGTTCATAAGGTGCAGAGAATGAAGCCTAAGACAAGCATGTTTCTGATTTCACACAAGTTTGAGGCTTGTGCAATTCCAGTGGCTGATTCAGAGTACACAGGCAGAATAACATCTCTCTCCTTACATTTGATACCAGATATTTGATAGTAGTTTTGGAAGATTTCCTTCATCAGCTGAATTCCAGGTGCAAATGATCCAGTTTCAATTTTTTGTTTAAGATACCACAGGACTGCATCCAGGGTTGATCTCTGTCCCATCAACAGAGCTCTCCATCCTGAGTTGTTTGCCTATGGTCTTTGTTGTGGACTTCTTCAGTCCATGGAGAAGCACACTGCAACACACAATGTAGCTAATCACCATATATTTACAGAACTCATTCCAAAACTAAAGGAAAAAAATCTCAGTTCTGAGTCAGCTAAGCCCCATTCTGGCCCAAGAGAAATTCCTTATGTACGTCTAAGAGGCACAAAATGTACCATGTCCCTCAGAGAGAATGCGGACCTGCTCCCTGTGTCAGCCATGCTCAGTACTGTTCAGCTTCAGCTTTCTCCTTTCTCTCCAGGTGGAATCACTTTATTGTCTGGCTTGGTACCAAACTGCAATCTCCAATGTATTAATCATTAATCACCACTGAGTTTCTGGCTGAGGTTCAGGACAGGCAGTTTTTTTCCTGGGAAACAAGGCTCTGCCTAGTGTCCTAGGACCAACCAGTTTCTTGCAAGAAAAACAGGAGCATTTCAGATGAAAATGTAGATTAAACACTAGGAACAATGTTAAACTTGATGTTTGCTTACTTTGCCCCAGCTGTGGCAGGCTTTGCAGCACAGCTTGTCTTTCTTTGTGTCATCTTGTACCCTCACACACCTTCCAATGAGTATTTGAATTAGATGATTATTGCAGGTCCCTTCCAGCTGGTCTATTCTATTCTATTCTATTCTATTCTATTCTATTCTATTCTATTCTATTCTATTCTATTCTATTCTATTCTATTCTATTCTATTCTATCCTAATTCCTTCAGAACCCACTTTGTCCACAAAAATAAAGAAACTAGGCTACTATGTGTAGTCGGTTGATCCTGGCTGGACACCAGGTGCCCACCAAGCTGCTCTGTCACTCCCGTTCCTCAACTGGGCAGGGGACATGACTTAGCAGTTACTGTTACAGCCAAAACAGACTTAACTTGGAGAAAATTAGTTTAATTTATTACCAATCAAATCAGAGTAAGATAATGAGAAATAAGATCTAATCTTAAAACATCTTCCCCCCACCCCTCCCTTCTTCCCGGGTTCAGCTTCACTCCTGATTTTCTCCACCTCCTCTCCCACAAGTGTGGAATGGGGGACAGGGAATAGTGGTTATGGTCGGTTCAACATACGTTGTCTCTGCTGCTCCTTCCTCCTCAGCAGGAGGGCTTCTCACACTCTTCCCCTGCTCCAGCGTGTGGTCCCTCTCATGAGAGACAGTCCTCCACGAACTTCTCCAACACGAATCCTTCCCACAGGCTGCAGTTCTTCATGAACTGTTCCAGTGCGGATCCTTCCCCATAGGGTGCAGTCCTTCAGGAAAAGATTGCTCTAGCATAGGTCCCCCATGGGGTCACAAGCCCTGCCAGCAAACCTACTTCAACTTGGGCTCCTTTGCCCATGGGTCCTTGGGTCCTGCCAGGAGCCTGCTCCAGTACAGGCTTCCCATGGGTTCACAGACTCCTTCAGGCATCCCCCTGCTCTGGCATGGGGTCCTCCATGGGCTGCAGGTGGAGATCTGCTCCACCGTGGGCCTCCATGGGCTGCAGGGGGACAGCCTGCCTCACCATGGTCTGCTCCACGGTCTGCAGGGAAATCTCTGCTTCAGCGCCTGGAGCACCTCCTGCCCCTCCTGCACTGACCTTGGTGGCTGCAGAGTTGTTTCTCTCACATACTCTCACTTCTTTCTCCTGCTGCTGTTTTTTTTCCACTTCTTGAATACTTTATCACAGCGGTGCTACCACCGTCATTAATGGGCTCAGCCTTGGCCAGCAACAGGTCCATCTTGGAGCCAGCTGGCATTGGGTCTATTGGACATGGGGTAAGCTTCTAGCAGCTTCTCACAGAAGTCACTCTGTAACCCCCCACTACCAAAACCTTGTCACACAAACCCCATACACTATGAAAGACTTGAGTGAATAGGTCTCAGACCAGAGGATGGCCGAAGTTATTAACTGATCCGCTTGGCCACCACCAAAACAGTCTGACCTGGCAAGCCATGTACAACTTTTCTATTCACCACATCAAATAAAACCCAAGCATCAATATAAACTCACTTCCCTCTGCTGACCTCTAGCATCCTTGACGTTATTGCACAATTAGACTGCACATGGCCACTTCTGGGGTTTTGCTGTTACCAGCATCGTATCTGTCACCCAGGACATGTTCTAGGGCATGGAGATGAGACTGACATCGAAAGAGGTTTCCTTAAGGATGGGGACCGTCTCCCGGTCCATGCTTGTAACTCTCCTCGGACCATGGCCTCGATTTTGGTACAACATTTAAGACACTCCTACAAACAAACAAAATGCAGGGCAAAAGTAAGAGCAGAGAGGAAAAGAACTCTTTCTTCTCATCCTATTGATGACATTGTAAATAATATCAATGAGCAGCAGTGTGGCTGGGGCTTTTTAGGAAGGCATGATCCATGTCCTGAAGGGCTCAGGGTCCAGGGCAGCTGCAAGGAGTGGAGCTGCATCGTTTCTGCTACGGAGCCTTTTTCCCCTGCAGCTGCCGAGAGCAATTCCTCAGCACAAGGAGCAATAAGCCAATCCCTCCCATGCTCTGCATAAAATTTAAATTTTACTCTTGGTCTGAATTCCTGTTGCCCCTTAGCTGCGTACGTCCCCAAGCTTACGGCTGCACATGATATGAAGGGAAAGCAGGGAGCTGGTAAGCTTAATAACCACTTGACTTTCACAAATACTTTCTGCTACAAGATGCTGAACAATTCAAAAATGTTCCAGTATTTATATTACATCCCAGATTAAATAACTGTTGTCATTTTCTGCTTTCATTGTTTTAATAGTCAATTCAATTGAAAATAGGCCCATTAAAAGTATTCATTTGTAAAATATTGCACTATAGCTATTTTTTTTATTTAGCAGTTCTGAAAACACCTAGCAAGTGATTGCCATTTAAAACCCACTTAAAGGGCAATTTACACAACATTTGTGCTTGTGTAAATAAGGTTTGCTGTTATGCTAATGTGCAATTGCACCACTTGTGCTGTTTTGAAGGATAATTCACAATTTTAAATTGTGCTGTATGACAGAAGAATTCAAGGATGTTTTAATCACAGCTTTCGTTAGCATTAATCAGATGTAAAAGCACATACTGTTTTGTCTGCTGCTGAGAAGCAGGCAGTGCAGAGACAAATGACTGAAAGGAGATTTACAGTTTTTCTAACTGAGATTTCCAATTAAACCCTGGGTATTTAGTTAATACTCTCAACTGGAAATCTCATGATAGAGACAATACACAGGAAGATCCATAACACTGTTTGAAAAAAAAAATCAAACACAAACCAAAAAACAACCTCCACAAATTTGCTAACAATAGTCTTTTTATTTCAAATAACTGTAATTTTTCCTCTGGGCATTGCTGCAGATTATGCGTTTTCCTTCATGATTTTTTAATGAAGGACTAATTTACCTATTGTCCAAGTGCATTATAGACTATAAGTATGATTATTCAATTCAGCACAAAATCCACCATGTCAAGATTAATTCATATTTACTAAATGTTTATAAATTAGGTAACTAAATCTTCATGGAAGAATGCCAACTTGTACTGAGACTTCTTACTTTTCTTCGTAGAAATTTCTGCAAGTGCTTATAGCCATACTGAGAAACTATAAAGAACTGATAGTAACAATGTATTTACAAATCATCTGTTGAGACCACATAAACTCTATAAAGCAGCAAGGTTTTTTATTGTGGGTTTGTATAGTGGTTGCAAAATAGGATGCTAGTGCATGACAGCAGCAGCTATGGGCTACTGCAGTACAAATAAATACCAACAATGTGTATACATTAGAGTGCAATCATATAAATGTTGGAATAAATATAGTAGCAATATTCCTCTGCTCCCACTCATTTGAAAGCCAATCTACATATTGTTTCCTCTTCAGAAACCCTTTCACAATGTGTTTAACCCAACCTCTGGATTGGGCTGAATTTAAAAATATGCTTTAACAGCTTCTGTTCAGCTGGTCCCATCAGATCGTGTTCAAAGACTCCTATGAGCCCAGCAAGGTTTTATTTACATTTGTATTTCATTCCCTGGCACAACACTCTATAATCGCTGTGTATTTAACCATTTAAATGTAATGCAGGTACAACAGACAAACACTTTAAAAGCCTTTGATGGGCTTTTTATTCTAGCTACCGCTCCTCCAAAAATCCTTCACTAATCCCTCCTCTCTGTTTTGCTGCTGCTGCTTGTTTTAGCAGTTGCAGATCTTCTCAGGCTGCCCCGTTTCAGTATCAGGGACCACAGATACTGGTATTCACACCAGCGGTCAGGCTTTCAGGAGCATATCCCTGCCCTCTTTTGGGCTCAAAAGGCATCTGTCTACGTGGCTTTAAAGCACTCATTGCTCTGATGACTAAACCTTCAAGACACTCCACTATCAAATGTTTATCTCCTTGCCAAGATCTGTCTCTACCTCATACCTACCAGTGAGATGTAGAAGAAGCACGCCCTGCCACAGCAATGTTTTACCATCTGACACAGCACAGGGTCCATATTTACTGCACCAGGTATTTTTGGAGAGTCATCTGAGGAGTGGGAAACAGGCTGGGAGCCACAAAACAAAACCCACCTGCAGTGCAGCACTACGATTTTCAGGAGCTGCGCTATCGTCTGCCTCATGCATACGATGCTGCAACTTATGCTAACATGAGGCTCAGGCAAGCTGACTTTTATTGCTGATAAATCGAGACTCAAGAACATGCTGCAGCGCAATGGATGGAGTGGAGCTGGTCATCTGTCAGCCAAGATCTCAGCTCAGACTTTATTAATATTCATGGCTGAGAAAGCTTCCTTGGATGTATGTGCCTTTTCAAAACATTCATTCCTGCTCAGTATCAACACTTGAAATAGTGATTTGTAGTAGTGTGACTATAAAATAAACTCCCACAGAAGCCTTTCTTGCAACAATGAGGTATATGTTCCTTAACATACCTCCCTGCCTATAATTAATAAAATCACCCATCTCTTATGGAAAACCAGGCAGAATATAGGCACAAATTGTTGCTGATCTGCAGGGAGGGGGTAGGTTTCGGTGCTGCTAGAAGCTGTCCTCAACACTGAAGAGTGTCTCCAAGTTTTCCCTGAGATGCTGTTTCGACGTTTTCTGTGCTCTTGTTCCCTCTGTAGCTAAGGTGTCACACAGCAGACAGACAGAGCTGTCTCCCCACACATAAAGGCTGCAGAAGACACGAAGCAGTATGGCCAAGGAGGATGTGGAGGCTCTGTTCAACCCCTGTAGGTACAAGAAGCTCCCTTGGAGCTGGAACAACTGCCCTTTCAGAGCTGCTTGAGTGGCATTCCCATATCCTAAACTTTGATGTCGCTGAGAAAGGACCTCAGGAGAATGATAAAAGGCTCAGCCAGCCTTCTGAAACCTCTCAGACCCTATAAGGTTGAAACACTTTAGAAGCCACCCTTGACAACATATTAAACTCTTTCTGTCAATGCTTCTACAGCTCATCTGATAGATACTAATGGCTTCAACCAACAGTCCTATTTAGCATGATTATTGTTTTCATTTTTTAAAATGCATTCCATGCTCAGTTAGTGCTAGACACACCTTCATTACTCCTATCTGTTTGGAGAATCGCAGCCTCCAGACTGACATATGAGACATCTCAGGATGGCTGAAAAGCAGTTCATTACATGAATACATCACATATCCTGGTAACATCAATTGCAGTAACAATTCTTAATGCAGCTAATAAGGTGTTAAAAGTCTCCACTGTTTTTTTTTGGTTATATGGCTTCTTTAAGATACTATGCTGGGTTTTCATCACTTCTCAATTGGAAGTTTTAGCAGATTTAGTCTTCATTAAAAATATATATATTCTCTAGGTATGCATTTTTTTTCAGAGATTCCTCTACCCTTATAAAGCAAAGTGAAAAGTGCTGTGGAATTACTGAGTACAAAATGATCTGCCAATTGTAGTGAATATGGATTGCAAGGCACTTTCTTGACCATTGACAGCTGTGGATATTTATGTTGCAATCCTGCAAACAAAGAAAAATCTGGACTACTTTCTTCTTGACGTCAAGATCGGTTTAAAGGAGTAGCTGTTTGTTACATGAGTTGTAGGCAGCAGAATAAATCTAGCACTAAAGAATAACCATCTCAACATCCGAAAGTACTCTTACCCAGTAACACCCACGGCAAGACCCGTGCGCTGTCTGTCGATCATTTTCTATAGCTCTCCGCACACGGAATTTAGGTCAGCAGTGCCAATTGCTTTCTGTGGAAAGGAACCAATTCTAGTTTAAATGATCTCAGATATTAATCTAAAATAACTTCCCCCCACACCATGCACAGCAGACTTCGCATACACATCAGCAGGAGGTTTACACAAAGACTAAAGGAAAGGTCTATTCAGAGCACAGCTACATTTAATCAGTAAGAGCTGAATAGTCTGCTGGGTCCTACTTTGACCCAGTCCATGACTTCATCTCCACAAACACACCTTTTGATAGCTGAGCCCAGATCCTGGGATCAGGAAGCAAAGTTGCATGTCCATACAGTTTTTACCTTTAACTCGTGAAGCTCTATCCCAATGGATTGGTCCAGTGCTAGCAATCTGCTTCCCTCCCCCTTTCATCTATGCTTTATGTTGCTTACAATTCCTTCTTGTGAGAAGAGAAACAAAAGAGAAATATAGATAGTTAAAGGATTTTAAAATAACAGTAATCCATTTAACTCCACTCCTGTAAGGATCAGAATTATAATGGACTTTGATATTAACTTACCATGGCTGTGAGACACACCTGCTTATGACCTGAGTCCACCTGCTTTTTGGCCATACAATCTATATGACAAGTTCTGGTACTTCTGATCCTCAGCTTTGGTCCCATATTCCAATGACGACATAACTCAAGTTTCAGGTGAGCTCATGTTCTTTACTCACTGAGGCAAGCTGTGCTAGTACATTTTATGGAGATCCCAAGGCAGGATAGATCACGCACACAGATAAAACTGTTATATACTATTCACTCCATACATTGTTTGGCACTGTTTTTCACTCTAGCTTTCTTCCCTTTCAAGTCTTTTCCCTCAACTCTTCTCTTCTGTCTGTCTCCAGGACAAGGGATAATGGGCACAAACTGAATCAGAGGAAGTTCTGTCTGAACGTGAGGAAGAATTTCTTCCCTCTGAGGGTGACGGAGCCCTGGAACAGGCTGCCCAGGGAGGCTGTGGAGTCTCCTTCTCTGGAGATATTCAAAACCCTCCTGGACAAGGTCCTCTACAGCCTACTGTAGGTGACCCTGCTTCGGCAGGAGGGTTGGACTAGATGACCCACAGAGGTCCCTTCCAACCCCTACCATTCTGTGATTCTGTGATTCTGTGATTCTGTGATTCTGTGATTCTGTATAGGTTTTTGAGCTAGTCTGTGTGAAGATGCTATATAGGATTAATTACTTTCTTCATATGAAGATGCCATACCTCCACACGTAGTCTTCTGGGGGACAAAAAGGACAGATGGCATGTTAGGCTGCAAGAAAATCAACCTCCTGGGCAAAGCAACCTGTCTTCTCCCCAGGATCTGTGGGACTGTGCTGCTCACAGCTGTTTCTGGCAGTGGGTTTACCTGCTGCCTGTTTTATTCCCACAGCAGCTTGTCTGGGTATCGTTCTGCTTCCCCTTGCCCAGGGTCTGTCTGGGCTCTGTTGTCTTCCTGGCAGCATGCCAGGCTATGGGGGATATATCACTTTTCCAGATGTGGAGCTGGTGGCTCCTTCTGGCATTGCATCACGTCAGATGCGTCTGCACTTCAGGATACAGCAGATTTGTGTCCTTCTGTCTACCATCCACCTAGAAATGCTACTTTTTGGAGACACACCAGTAAGTGGGACAAGCTAAGTCTACACACTCCTTGGATCTTCTCTCCTTTTCTGTCTCTGTTTCCATTCATGCAGCAGCTTCATGAATCTAATAAATAGTTAAATGTGGATCATAGCCCCACTTAATTTGTATATTCTCAGTCACATGACAGGAGAGAAGCCATGTGGCTGTACAGCTTCTCTATCTATATCACAGCTGCATCCGTGTTAGATTAATGCTGGCTGTATCAAGCAGTGGTGTACAAGATTTAATATTTTCTGATGAAGCTGGCAGATGTGGAGAATTCATAGCTAAGTTTCATTGTACTGGGCAGCTGGCAGATATGTCATGTTGTCCCAGTTAGGCTCCAGTCTTGTACCTGAGGTAACTTGCATACCTCATTCGGGGAACACTTGGTCCCCAGAAGTCAATAGGTGTTGTCCAGGATACACAGTAGCACATGGACTGCTCCAGTCATTGCTGTGGGGTGACCCCAAGAGTCAGCAGCTCAGCCTCAGCAAGGACGACTGCTCTTTTACTCCATCCCGTGACCAAACATAGTGTTTTTTCCTACACGTGAGGCTTATGGTGTCATTTTGCATTGTGTAAAAAATGGAGAAACCTAACATTCATGTCTATGGCCTATGTTGAATAGCTTTCTAATCTCAATCTATTTTGCCCCTGCTTTGTTTTCCCTGAAAGCAATCACCAGGGAGGTACCAATGACCGAAAAAGGCCTGAAGCATTAGATGCAGAAGGACCTGCTGATAGCAGGACTGAGGATGGCACTGGGCAAACTGGGGGCTGCTTTCCCTCTGTGTCCGATTATATCTGGTCTGGCAGCAAATAAGAGACTTTCAGTTCTCAGACCGTCAGTACAGCATTTTACACGAACAGTAAATTCCCTTAAAAAATAAAAATCTCAATGGCTGAGTTAGAAACTTCTCAATGATAACCATAATGGAAACATTTATATATCCCCACAGCTATAATGGGATTGCTGCAGTAATCCTGCACTGCTTACGGTGCTGATATTTTAAATAATACATTCCATATCTTTTAGTTTTTCCCTTTTTTCACGGTGCTGTACACACTTTGCATCCTTTCAATGACAAACACTGAGCAAAGTGCACCAATAAATTATTTCCTCTTCAAATCCTTTTACCAAAGAAAAAAATCTATGTGCACACACAGCAGCTTGAGTCCAGCTAGTTAATCAGTTGCATTATTATTACCACCCACCTCATCCTGTTAAAAAGCCAGATTTTTCTACCATTTGTGCTGTTTTTAATCCATAGGAAGTCAATTTTCCACTCATATATTAGTTTATTTTATATTTTCAAATTGATTCTACTATACATTGATTTCCTGTTGTGTGTATTGTATCCTGAACTAGGATTATACGTTTAGTAGAAGTGGATATTCCTGCCACATAAAGGTTGCTTCAGCTCTATAGGACCCTTATCTTGAAAAGGGAGAGTCCAATTTTATTGAAACAGCTAAAATCCCACTTAATTGAATTTTTTTTTCCTAAGATGTACAAGCTTAGAGACTTTTGGTTTCCAATTCAACTTCAGCTTCGCGGTGTTTAAATTTCCAAACCCATAAAGACCTTTATGAAAAAGAACGTACAAATATTGTATTTCTGATATGGTGAATTACTGGAGAAGCTCAAGGTAAGAAGCAGTGAAATATCAATACTTTGTAGAACATCTTTTGATCATGCTGGCTTTTCATGGCCTGTTTAACACATTCCTATGGAAAAAGATCATGTTTGAACCTACATTTTACAATGTTAGAGCCCTGAAATGCTGCAGAGTAGAATCAAGGCTGTGCACTGGAACAGAAAGAAACACACTACCTGACAACATTTGATGCAAAAAGATGAGGCAACAAGAAATTCTAGTTCCAGGGTGAAATTTTTGGCCTGACCTGTAGTGACAGGGGGTTTGTCCTCAAATTCCAGGGAGTCAAGATTTCAGCTCCAAGTACAGTAGAAATTTTCCCTGATTAGTTTACTACTTAGATTCTCTCTATTGTTAATTTTTAGAAAAAATATCCTTGACTTTCCTTAGTTCTTAAGTAAAAAATAGACCTCAGAGGGGTCTTTTTTATTATTTGATTTCAAAGAAAAGCCAAAGCCTAGAGGAAGCTGCTCACCCTAGCCCGACTGCCCAAGCTCAGTTAGGTGCTGTTATTTGGCCCACCCCAGCCATGGCTATGTTTTCTGTCTCAGAGGATGCCACGCTTACGACCTCACAAACACGCAGACCCAGATTCTGTAAGTGGGTCTGTGGGCACATTTGCACCATTGCCCGGATTTCATCCAGGCTGTGCTCCCAAACCAAGATTCCCTATGCAACGGGTCTGCCCGCAGCATCAGACCTTTCACCATGACGTCCTCTGACCCGTGCCTGTCTGCAGCTTCCTCTCCTGCGTAGAGTGATGCACGCCAATCATCCCATACGCCGATGGTGAATACAGCATGAGCAGAGATGTGCTCAGAGGCAAAATACAGTGAGAGCAGTGGTCTGCTGCAGCCCCGCTACCCACTGCGTGTGCGAGCAGGCAGCTAGCATGCAGCTGTGCCCACACAGCAAAACCCTTTGAAGATGACCATATAGTTTATATGTTGAACTCTGAGGATGGCTGGAGGCAGGGGCACCTGTGCAGACGCAGAACTAGATAACGAAGGTAATATTTGGATATGAATCCAACTGCTTTTGCAAATCCAGGGTTTTGGTCGAATGATTCACTAATTTTCAGTCATTCTATGACAGTGCAGAATTAGACCCCAAACTCGTAGGTCCATGAAGCCTAGATAGCCAGGCCCCAAAGTGACCAAGATGAGTGACCTCAGAGCCAGTTTTCTGGAAAGTTTGCCTCATCCAAAGCCATGCAAAGCTGAGTGAAGCCCTGCCATCCTGAATTCAGCAGTATTTTGCAACCACCTTGCACCAAATGACTGCACAATGCACAGCAACTAAGCATGTGGTCCAGGTGGCTTGGAGGAGGCTTGTGATGTGATTTCTGGCCTTCAGTTTATAGGTACTTAAGAGACTGCTGTGTAAAGCCCACCATCTGGTAATTACATCAGAGAGGGCTGAATGTGAGCCCCAGAGGATAAATCTTGCTGCCTGTTGTACTTGCATAGGGAGAGAGGAG
>NC_134418.1:8622681-8775181 GCF_030867145.1 Opisthocomus hoazin | reverse complement strand
CTGACTGCCTGCCCAGTGATGTTAGGTCTTGGAGTTTGAGCATAACAAGAATCTCTCTGAATAATCAGTTCAGGTCAATAATAAAACATCATTCATGGTGGCGTCATGGAGCAGCTTGAGGCCATGTTAAGCCTACCCTACCTTGCCTGAAAGATATATGCTTCTCAATAACAAAACTGACAACTGTGTGATCATCCAAACTTCTGCAGGATGGTTGTCAGTGCAGAATGACCACCGTGCTTTCAGTTCTTTAGTACCATTTAGTTGTTTTGTTTTGGGTTTTTTTTTTTTTTTTTTTGCATGGACCCCCTACTTAACAGAAAATATTCTACTGGGCGAATAATTAGGAACTGACACTTCTAGGTTTCAAAACACCACCACAGCTGGCAACAAGGATTTTCCCAAAAGCAAACTGTATCTACAGTCACATCCAAAATAATTTATAACACAGAGTTTTGGAAACTTCTTGAGATGAGCTAAAAATATCATCCTGTTTGTAATAACACCAGTGCCTTCATATAGAGTAAGGAGCTAAAGGGATAAATGAGATTGCAGATTAGTCAGTCCCAGGACCAGGATTAGTCCACCCTGGGACCTACCCACAGAAGCACAGACCTGAAATTTCTCATGAAAGCTTCACTGTAATTTTACTGCTGGGTGTGCAGGTTTTGCACATCCTGTGCTTTTAAAATGATTCCTCTTCATGAATTTTGCATCATGACAGATTACAAAAAAAAGTACTAATTTTTTCTTACTCCTGTTTTACAGGTGATGCACTGGAACGGTCCCTTTGGTCGTTAACATTGGAAACCCATTAGCTGTCCCTGAGGTCTCACTTTCAATAGTATCTAACAACAGAATAAGAGATGTGAAGAAGAGAAAGCTTGTTACTCTTTTGGAAAATCAATAGACTCCATGTTGAGTAACTTGTCTTCGTGTATGAGCCCAGAGCCTAATCTTTGCAATTTGTTGCCTATAACCATCTAAATCCATAGTCACCAAAATACCTATTTTGTGCAGCCTGGTGCTAATTCAGTACCCAGACTGGCTTCAAGCTCGCACCAACGTGCCTTTGCCACACATTCGAATATTTCACTTTAAGCTCCCTAGGTCTGAAAACTGAGTCCCAGAATGAGTTCTGCTTTCCCATGCCCCACAGCCGAGGATGTACGTTAGCTGTTAAGAGTGCACAAACACAGCTAACCTGTCATTTCCAGCTCAAGCAGCCTTCAGCTGTACCTGCGCTCACTCTCACTGGGTTGTTGATATGGGCACAACAACTTTCCCCCATCACAAGTGCCTATTACCTACACCGGTAATTGCCTATATCCTCCGAGACAGAAAATGCATATGATGGCACTGCACATGCAAACATGTGCAGAATTGTGCAGATGCCAGTCTGGAAGTGCAATGTACCTGGCTGGTTTATTCTCTATATCCTTATCACTTGCTATCTCTGTGCATCAAGCACAGAGCATGTTTCACTTCTTTGTCTTGATCCTCAACATATGGATCTCTTCTATTCAAAGGTACAATCTAAGTTGAGAATTTCATGTTTGCATCAGCTATTTCCCCTTGTACAGTCCTGTCCTCTGCAATGAATACGTGGTGTTAATTACCGGGAACTGCAGCTCTTGAATTCATGGGATAATTGATAATACCTGCATGCAGAAAATCCCCATCACGATGTTTCAAAGATTCAGTTAATTAGCCTCGTGTCTGGGAGATCAGGCATTAACCATTTGCCTTAGGACTCCTCCTTCAGGCTTTTTCAGAAACCTCTATTATTTAGTTTTTAGGGTTGATTAGTACAGAGCAAGCCAAGGCAGGAAGGCTGTGTGTGAGATGTTGTCGCAAGGGAATAAGGAGCCCTTTGTCCTGTCATGAACTATCCTAACAAAACATTCAAACAGGATTTAATCACTGCAGTGGTCTGCTCACATTGCTCTTAGGGTTAGATACCCCCATAAATCATGCATAGCTTGGAGACTAGGGTGTCTTAAAGTTGTTCACAGCTGATTCTCCACTGCACATAGCAGATTGAGATCACTTATTGCTTTCCCTGAGCTTTTTGGTGCAGCTGCTCTGGCTCCTGTGTTTCATTCTTGAAAACTTAGCAAACCACAGAAAACAGATGAAGAGTGCGTGCCTTATAAGCTCTGGATTGGGTGAAGTATGCTAGCAGCTAAAAGCAGAATAATTTTGTTACTGATCTGATAGCTTATGTTTGATTACATACTAGTAGTAGGGAAAGAAATGATCATCACTTTTATATGTTACAAGGAATCAAAATCAATCTTCCTTCAGATTTTTTTTCAACAGACATCCTGCCTAAAGATGGGTTTAATCAATTTTTTAAACAAGCAAGACTACTTGAAGTATACTGATACCCCGTGAACAGTTTGGAGCTTTTAATGGTACAGTTATCAGTCATGAAATTCCCATCATCACACTAAAGTGCTTCAGTCATGGCCTGGGGAATAAGTCTAAGGAAATGAGAGGGTACATTGTGGTTTTGTTTCTTCTGTGATAGTTGCAGAGGTTGTTTGGGGTGGAATATATGACATAAACAACAGCCCAAGGAGCTGTACTGAAATTATTATATTTGTTTCCAGATTCACAATCGAATAGCCATGATACAACACAATGAGCAGAACAGTAACTGTTCATGGCTGTACTTGAGCTGGTCCTTCCAAAGCAAAATGCTCAATACTGAATTCTTGAGACACCTGATTTGCTAGCCAGGGAAAACTGGCCGCGACCCAGCACTCACAGAAGTCAATGCCTTCGTATAAATTGTGAAGATTTTGCAAGAACTGCAAATCATTTCACAGGGACCACAAAATTCAGCTTGAGCCCGCTCTCACCTTTCAGAATGCATTTCTGGATAGAGTTCCTGTGGAAACCTTTTCCTCTTCAGACATTTATTAGTCAATAAAAATACAACAAAAAGTGAACAAAGTAATTATAAGTAATCACTGATAAACACCAACAGTTTCAATTATACAACTCTGTTACAAAATATTCCATATCTAAATATCTAAAAAGCTAAAAAATATATATTATATTGTATTGTCTGAAAGATACAGGTTAATGTAGAAATAATATTATTTAATCTGAGAGAAGAATTAATTTCCTGCTGAAGTCGTGGGTGATTTTTCTACATGAGACATGTAGCACTATGTTCTCACAAAACAATTACTTCAATCGCTTTCTTAATCATTAATATTGTTGTGATGTATTCTTCTGTTGTGGAAATAAAACTATTTTCCAGCATTCCCCAGCACAGGCTTTCTGCTTTCATTGACCATTCCATCACGTATTTGTATGCAGAACTACTGCAGCCAAAAGGATTCCTTCCAGTAATCCTAATTGGCAAATTTTGATTTGCAACTGCAAATGTAGCAATTATCTAGGCAAAGGGGCTAAGCATTCAAGAATCATTAGATAAATCAGATACAAGGTTGTTCCAGCACACAGATCAGACCAAAATATTTTTAAATCGTAAGTTCTGTATTCAGTCAAAAAACAAAATTATAGCCAAATTGTATGACTTCCCCTCCCCCCAGGAACATGAAACTAGAGCAATGTAGTCTAACTGAAGACCTGTCCTACACAGCACATAGATAAAACCAATCCCAAATGTAATTGAAGTAGTTTTTAAACTAGTACCATTCATTTTCTTGTTAGGCTGAACTACTCATGAGCCTTCATTTACAGCATCCTGAGACTTGTTTAGCACCGTCAGCTTCAATGGTGTAACTCTTGATTTAAGATGATTTCACATGTAAAATTTAATAATTAGCCTTGGAGTATTTGTTAAAGTACTGGTGGTATCAGCACACATTATAGTAACTGTAAAAACACAGCATGGGGTCATTTCATCTGTAGGAGCTTAACAGAGCAGAATCAAGCCCAGCCTTTCTTTCAAAATATTTTATCTTAGCTTAACTCTGTTGACTTCATAAGAGTTGTCTCTTATAGACATGAGATGACATAAACAGAGAAATGGACCTTATATGTTATGCTGCTAACCCACAGAGCAATATTTATTCTACGTTCTTTATACCCAGATTTATAATTTGCACAGAAGTAACTCAGAGGGCCGACACACTGATTGTGGGGACCAGTGCAGCTTCACTGGCTTGAGACAGACACCAAGCCTGAGCTCCAAAGATGGGCAGTCCTATAAATTTGAAGGTGAAGGATTTTATTAGCAGCAGAAATTAATAAATACCCATTTCTTCTCTTCACTCCCTCTCCCAAAATCAATTTAAAAATTGAGGTCCATTTTCCACCCGGTAACAAAAGACTGGTAGTCTGTATTGTACACTCCCGCTCATATTATGAATGGCATGTCACATACTGCAAGGCTACACCTGCAAGGGCAAGAACGAAGGTTGATACAATCTACCCTAGGTTCTGCAGTGTCAGGACACTTATCAGTCTGTACAACACAAGGGCAAGATTTAGGGTTTATTGAAAAAAAGGAAGAGGAAAAAAAAAAGAATACTGAATGACTAGATATTTTGCAGACTTGTCTGAAGGTTTATGAGGATGACAATACGAGCATGACACTGTTATTGGGATCGCGCATGGCTCTTGGCATGCACAAATCTCAGTTTATACTGTGGACATCAGTGAATTATATTTCTCAGTCTGAACAAAGCTTTGTAGGTGGGATTTTTTGTGAAAGTTTAAGGCCAACGTCTTATAACCCCTCATAGAGCACTGAGAATATAAGGCTGTGCCCACTGATGGAGAAACTGGAGTCTGAAGAGACAAAGACCAGGGAATCCTTTTTTTTCTTTTGCTTTGGCTTTTTTTTTAGCCGACTCCATGTGTCACTTCAGGAGTGAAACATCTTGGAGACAGGCTTTTTCTTCTACCTTGAATACAGCACTTTAAATTGGGGGATAAGAGCCATGATATTTTTCTGGAAATAGCCTGCAAGTTCAACCCAAAAGTCGTATTTTGGCATGAGCTGATCCTGACTATTCTTACTTGTTACCAAGTCTTCAACATTCAAGTTCTGGGTCTACAATTTGCTGCAACCACATACTTGCAAACCAGCCCAAGTCCATATGTAACAGGGAAACCAACAGACACACATCCCCTCCTCGCAGGAACCTCTCCAGACTGAGTTCTTCAGTTATCTTTAATGGCAGCATTTTGTATTACAGCTGGAAGCCTCAGACAAGCATTGTCTATCATTAAGAATGAAATTCCCAGCAGAAACACTCATTTTCTCCTCCAGGCTTCTGCCAGCCAAGCAGGGAAATCAATAAATTCTGAAGTTCAAAAGGAAAAACCCTAGGTAGAGTTCTGAGTCTGGAAAGGGAGGAGCACCAGAAATTCCCAGGAGCTCTACCAAGCTCTCCACGTCATGACTGCTTGTACTCCAGACCTTGTCATCATGGCCAAGAGTGTTAAAACTGATGGCAACAAATAACCTAGAAGATCCTAACCTCAACTGAACAGCCTACTTAGTGCGCCCTCTTGCTGCTGCAGAGTGTCCACGCAGAACATTCTTCAGCCTTTCACGCACAGATCTGGCAGCCAATACCCAACTTTATCCAACCTTGCAGCCACTTAAAGATTTAAAATTCATGCTCCACTACAAGGCTGTCTTGCTCTTAATTAGCACAAAAGGAAAAACACATGTGACTAGTGCCCAAGGAAGATAAATAGTGCTTGCTAGCCTGTGTCCTTTAAGGGAACCTACCTGAAAAACAACCAACAAACGAGAAGAAACATGATGCTGTTCTCTTTCAAGCCATCTGGATTCTTTAGAATATCTGCTATTAAGAACTCCCTGCTCTCCACGGTGCTCTATTTATCTGTTTGAGCAGGTAGAATATATACATTCTACCAGGCAATTGACACAGCCATTTTAATAGCAGAATGTAATTCCTCAGCACTAAAAAAATGAAAGTGAAAGGTCTATGAATTATTACAAACCCACTCAATCTCTGGTCAGGCAGCAGCGCCCTGAACTGTAAAGGCTTTTTTCTTGTGTTTAAGTTACCATGGAAGATGAAATAGTCACACAGATGTACTGGCCAGTAGAAACTGGTATTGCTAGCTGTGTATCATCTATAAATACTTTATTTTTTCTGATTTATAACCTATCTCCACTTCTTAAATGGAAAAAAACCCACAACCCCCAAATCTAGAAATGGTTTGGTATTTTTCTGTTTTTAAGCACAAACTTTCTCAGTTGAAGTTTTCTTTTTCCAAAATAATATGCAAGATGTTACTGTTATTTTGTGAGAATGCAGCAGATTGTGCATTGTACTATGTGTGAAAATAAAACTCACTTCTGTTACAGTGAAGTTGTTTTCTGTTACATGAATATCTCTCAATACATCTTGGCTCTAGACCACATTGTTTTGCAGCCTGTTACCTTGCTGTCTTTCTCAAGGATTACTGCCAGGCTTGGCATTTAAATTAGATGTTAATTGAATCTCTCCTCAAAAGTAAAGTTCTTTTTCTAATTGCTGATGCACCAGAGTTTCTTTCTAACAGGCTGATTTTTGTATTGACCATAGAGCGTTGCATGTGAGTACTGAGGAAGAAAATGCTAAGGCAAAGAGGGAAGTATGCTTTAGAGCAGAAGACACCAAACTGAGTATCAGGAGTCCTAGACCCACCCACGGGCTCAGTTGGAGACATCTTAGGTGACACTGAGGTGCTATATCTAGGGTGGTGCAGTATGGATAGCATCCACTACAGACTGTGAAGCTCTTAAATGTATCCAGACAAAGACAGAGTAAGGGATTAAGCACTGCCACGCTTACAGCTTCACAACTAATAGTATGGGAAAACAAATCCCATCATCAGGAGATGGGCCACATGCTTCTCAGAAGAACTGGGCAGATATCCGCTTCATGCACAGGTGCTGCCCTGAGAATGGAGCTGCAGGCAGAAGCCCTGAGATTTCTGGTGCACATTCCCTGCTGTGCCTCCAGCCCCATCGTGTGCACCCAGGGGAGCAAAGGAACATGTGAGCCTTCAAGGGTGCTTCACAGAACCACAGAATGGTTGAGGTTGGAAGGGACATCTACAGATGATCCTGTCTAATCCCCCTGCCCAAGCAGGGTCAAACAGCTCAAGAATGTTCACCACCTTAAGCAGGATCATCTAGAGCAAGTTGCCCAGGACCATGCCCATATGGCTTTTTATTATCTACAATGATGGAGGTGTGCTTCTACCCATGTGCCCCTCTGTTCAGCTGCCATTAGACAAGTGCTCAGGATTGAGTTACCAGGAGCTACCTATCATCTCACGAAACAACCAGTTGCATCACAGAATCACAGAATCACAGAATCACAAAATGGTAGGGGTTGGAAGGGACCTCTGTGGGTCATCTAGTCCAACCCTCCTGCTGAAGCAGGGTCACCTACAGCAAGCTGCACAGGAACTTGTCCAGGCGGGTCTTGAACATCTCCAGAGAAGGAGACTCCACAACCTCCCTGGGCAGCCTGTTCCAGTGCTCTGTCACTCTCAGAGGGAAGAAATTCTTCCTCATGTTCAGACGGAACTTTCTGTGCTTCAGTTTGTGTCCGCTGCCCCTTGTCCTGTCACTGGACACCACTGAAAAGAGCTTGGCCCCATCCTCCTGACACCCACCCTTCAGATATTTGTAAGCATTTATAAGGTCCCCTCGCAGCCTTCTCTTCTTCAGGCTGAACAAGCCCAGCTCCCTCAGCCTCTCCTCATAGGAGAGATGCTCCAGTCCCCTCACCATCCTTGTAGCCCTCCGCTGGACTCTCTCCAGTAGCTCCTCATCTTTCTTGAAGTGGGGAGCCCAGAACTGGACACAGGACTCCAGATGAGGCCTCACTAGGGCAGTGTAGAAGGGAAGGAGAACCTCCCTCGACCTGCTGGCCACACTCCTCCTAATGCATCCCAGAATGCCATTGGCCTTCTTGGCAGCCAGGGCACACTGCTGGCTCGTGGTTAACCTGTCGTCCACCGGCATACCCAGGTCCTTCTCCGCAGAGCTGCTCTCCAGCAGGTCCACCGCAAACCTGTACTGGTGCATGGTGTTGTTCCTCCCCATGTGCAGGACCCTGCATTTGCCTTTGTTGAACCTCATCAGGTTCCTCTCTTCCCAACTTTCCAGCCTATCCAGGTCACGCTGAATGGCAGTACAGCCTTCTGGTGTATCCACCACTCCTCCCAGTTTGGTGTCATCAGCAAACTTGCTGAGGGTACATTCCAAGTCTTCGTCCAGGTCGTTGATGAAGAAGTTGAACAAGACTGGGCCCAGTACTGACCCCTGGGGGACACCACTAGTTACCGGCCTCCAACTAGACTCAGCGCCGCTGATGACAACCCTCTGAGTTCTGCCATTCAGCCAGTCCTCAATCCACTTCACCGACCACTCATCCAGGCCATACTTCCTGAGCTTCCCTAAGAGGATATTATGGGAGACTGTGTCGAAAGCCTTGCTGAAGTCTAGGTAAACAACATCCACGGCTCTCCCTTCATCTACCCAGCCAGTCATGTCATCATAGAAAGCTATTAGATTGGTCAGGCATGATTTCCCCTTGGTGAATCCATGATGACTATTCCTGATAACCTTCTTTTCCTCCACTTGCTTGATGATGACCTCCAGGATAAGCTGCTCCATCACCTTTCCCGGGATGGAGGTGAGGCTGACCGGTCTGTAGTTCCCTGGGTCCTCCTTCTTGCCCTTTTTGAAGATTGGAGTGACATTGGCCTTTCTCCAGTCCTCAGGCACCTCTCCTGTCCTCCAGGACCTCTCAAAGATGATGGAGAGTGGCTCAGCAATGACATCCGCCAGCTCCCTCAGCACTCGTGGGTGCATTCCATCGGGGCCCATGGATTTGTGGACGTCCAGATCGCTTAAGCGATCCCTCACACAGTCCTCCTCGACCAAGGGAAAGTCGTCCTCACTGTGGGCCTCTTCTCTTACCTCCAGGGCCTGGGATTCCTGAGGGCCTGCCTTGGCACTGAAGACTGAAGCAAAGAAGGCATTCAGTAGCTCTGCCTTCTCTGCATCTTCCGTCACCAGGACACCCGCCTCATTCAGCAGCGGCCCCACAATGTCCCTAGCCTTCCTTTTGCTGCTGATGTAGTTGTGTAGCATCATTGTGGCCTCAAGTTGCATCAGGGAAGGTTTAGACTGACTATTAGGAAAAATTTCTTTACTGAAAGAGTGGTCAGGCATTGGAATAGTCTGCCCAGGGAAGTGGTGGAGTCACCATCCCTGGAGGCATTAAAAAAAAAGTGTAGATGTGGCACTTCAGGACATGGCTTATCAGGCATGGTGGTGTTGGGTTGACAGTACGACTTGGTGGTCTTAGAGGTCTTTTCCAATCTTAATGATTCTATGAGTCTGTTTTGTGGTTTATTTTACAGTATATATCAGAAGAGCATTAAAGGTATCACAAGGATTGACTGCACTAATTCTCAACTGTCAAGAAAGCCCTTACAGAGCTCTGGTAGCTCCACCACAAGACTGCACAATCAGACCAGGCTGGAGGGATATGAGATGGATTCCTGACCCTCAGATTTGAAAAACTACAGCCAGCACTTTCTGCTAATTATGAGGCATACAAGGACAGCATCCCATATATCTCAAAGACCTCATACAAGTCATGGACAACATCTGCTTTGCTTCCTGTGTGAAATGGTTGCTCATCACCCCAAGGAACCACTTTAAAATAGGAAATCTACACTCAATGTCTTTCCATTGTAAATCAGGGAAGCAAGAAATCTTTAAATCCTGTGCAAAACAGTTCAAACCATCAGAAGCAGCAGACAGAGCTTGCCATAGCTGCTTAGCTGTAAGCAGAACATAGACTAGGGAACGTCTATTCCAATTTCTCAAGGCACCCTTTTCATTGTCAGACTTCACAGAGAGAAATGTGTGACAATTTTGCCTTGTTTGATTAAAACATTTGCATTATAACTTGTTTGGGGTTAAAAAAGTATTAGGAACTTAATACTTCACATTGGTTTTGGTCTGTGAATTTCTGAATCATCTAGAGAATATGAGCTCCTTGATGAAAAGTACTATTTTGTGTTATGAACCAGAAAATAATGGCCTATCAGACTATGGAAAGTGGTCTAAAGCATCTATCTTTAATCTTCTTGTGTAAGTGTTCTAGACACTGTAATTTCCAATAACAATAATGGAATAAATACCTCATTAACCCCTTTAAAGATTCCAACACCATGACAACATCTAAATGAACTGTCAGTGGAACACGCATTGTTCAGTAAGACAGCAGACCAGAAAGTTAATATTGAGCTATATCCCAATGAAGTAACTGAAATGTGTTCTCATACTCAACAACCTGATGCCTTATATATTGTCACAAAATGCATAAGGAAAAATTTCAAAGAGTCTTCTAAATTCATAAATCACCTCACATTTCAAATCACCTTTGAAACAACAGATAAAACAGCTCTTACTAAATTTTGGAAGGGAATGTTTGCTTAGACTTTAACTCACAGAAGAGCCACAGATTGAACTTCATATTTACACATTTCTGATCCATAAACTTATTGATATTACAATATTCTTATCATAAATAAGTGTTCTGACAGACTAATACCCACTGCTGAGCTGAATGTCATAGACATTTATTGAATAGGAAGTAAAAGTCTAATATCTAGTATGAGCAGAATGTTCACATAACAGTAAAAAGTATAGATTTGGCTTCAGGGAACAATTCACAGTCCCTGAATGCATCAGAAAGGAAAATAGAAAACTTGTGGAAAAAAAGATGAAGTTTTTCATTATTAAGTATAGGCTTGTGCTGGAAGTGTCCAGATCAAAATCAAAGTCTGTGGGTGAAAAAGTTAGGGTTATATTACACAAGACACTGGACATTTTATTGACTTGAACGCCATGGTAATAGCCACTGAGGTAAATGCACCGCAAAAGAGAAATAGAGAACAGGGCAAATAAAGCAAAGAGAAAGAGTTCTACTTTGCATGCCAGTGGGGAGAACATAAAATCAAGGATGAATTCTACCACATAGCTCTGAGAGAGGCATTTTACCCACTAAAAGGGTGATCAATAGATTTCCTTGAAGGAAATATCAAATAATTCTAAACAAAATTTATGCTGAGATTTTCAAAACTACCTAAAAGAATAAGATATCCAATTCTGAGTAAAAAACGTGTTTCAAACACACATAACTCTATAAGGCTTTGCAAATTCTGTCTTAAATTAAATCAAAACAATTTTTTAAACAGTAGCTACTGGTGCATTATAATCTTGCTCAATTTATGGCACAATGAATTTCAAGAACACTTTAGCTGCCCACCTGAAGTTAAAAAGCTTAAAAGACATGGATATCTAACTTGAAACATCTTAATGGAGGGTGGTTTCTAGGAGCACAGGGACCTGGGCTAAAAAGCAGGCTTTCTAAATGCAGTTGAAAATTAGTCAGAAAAAAAGACCAACATCTCCAAATCAGAATTCTGATGTGAAAACTTAGACCTTAGAGAAACAAACAGGACAGTCAAACACTGCAATAAAATCATAAGGACCATGTAAGCTAAGCCTTCTTAGACCAAGAGCTTACCTGAACCCTGAGTTATTATCGTGAGCGCTTTCCAATGAAACTCAGGAAGGAATTTCCTTTTTTTTGTTGGAAGCAAACACAACCTCTCAGGGTTCCTGATGATGAGATATCTTGGAAGGATCTGCAGCTGTGTGTGACTAACTGCGACACCACAAAGAGAGACCTGGAATTGCACCTCCCCACCTCCTGCACCTTGGGCAAGATAGCAAGATGTGCAGTGCAGACCACTTAGCTCATCATTCAAAACACTGAGTGTGAGAGGCATTAACTTCCACTGCTTCACCATAATCACTAAGGCAATTGGTTGCTCGGCCAGACTTACATGTTTAGATAGAAGCACAATAGCGCACAGAGTTGTATTTCATGGTCTTTTCCATTGCTTCCATGGATCAGATTTTCCTGGTGCTTACCACATCCTGACACAACTCTGTTACCTTCAGGGAAACAAGGAAGATGTTCAGCCCATAGAAATCAGCTTATGTCAATAAAGTGTTGAAATAGATTTTAACTTTAGAATATATTTTTGAAATCATGGTTTTTTAGGACTGTCGTATAGGTGATACGCCACTGTCTGCACTGTAGCCAGCTCTGAAACACTCTGTTGAGTTAGCAGAAAAGTGGAGATCCCAAAGGATGAGTTTAAGTTATAAACTTCAGAATCTGTTACGTTGCTGCCCAAAAAAACCCCAGCACTACATATCTCCCTTGATGCCTCAGTCTTGACCAGCAAGTAAATTTCTCTGCAGCACTTCTATTTTTAACCTCTTAGAGATTGTGAAGCAGCAGCTACAGTGTCTGTGTATGAGAAATGAGATTGGTATTGGAGGATGAATTAGAAATATCTTTATGAAGGGATTCAATCCAGGGATGTTTGTGCTAGATACTTCTACCATCAAAATATTTCAAATTGCTTTGAGAAGCTGCTCACTGCAGAGGTATGCAGGCATTGAATTGAACAGCATGGCAACAGGTTTCTATGCATTTTTTCTCATTTTCAGTGGTCAGGTATTGCTGCTCAGTCCATTGCTGGGTATGATAAAAATGGCTTATTAGACAGTCAGAAATCAGATCAGCTTCCCTCCAGCCATAATAAAAAATAGTACGCAATGTAGAGCAGCTTTAGAAGCAACTGAATGGAAGAGACCAAAGCTGCTCTCTTTCCACTGCCTCCCTGAAGCTGAGGGGATCTCCACCTCTGATAGAGGCAGACCCATCTTTGGACATTGCTCAGGTTTTCCTCAGACAGCTGACATTAAATCATCACAAAAATCACCTATTTACTCACTGAAATGGACAAAGTAGTGCCAAATGGCTGATGTTATCATTAAAATGTCTTCAAACACACATCACCAGGGTTGTGGCCAGCTCTCCTGTGTGGTCTTATCTCCTGTTGGATCTCTCCTGTAGCACCAGCAACCAAAGATGGGCCAAGGACAGAACAGGGCCCTGGTCTTTTCCCTGTCCTCCGAACACAGAGGCAGTCTGATTGCCCCAGCACTCTGCACAGAGACTGGTGTTCATCACTATGAACCAAGGAAGTGCACATACTCAAATGTCTATAGTGAGGACCAACCTGGGTGCAAGGCTTTACATCAACTTTGGGACTGAGGTAATTTCCACCACACTTCTCAAGCCAGCAAAACTGTAATTGAGTGGTTATATTTCCTTTAAACAGGAATTCCTGACCACATCTGTCTCCCCAGCCCTCCTGGCTGCATGAGGACTCATTAACATGCAGACCCACTTGCACCTCTGCTATGATGCAGTTTGCCTGCAGACACATCTGCTGGCCCCACTGCCATCACAATAGTGAATAAAGTATATGTAGATAGACAGCAGCACAGACTACCATGCTGCTGAGCTAGCATCTTGAAAGGTTCGCTGTCCTCTCTCTGTTCTCTCCTCTTCTTCATCTCGCCTTTCATCTTCACTTGTATCTCTGGGGAAGCACTTTCTTCTCTTGGGGACAAGTAGCTTTTGCTACGTATGCAAATACCAGAGAAATTCAAAGCCTGTGCACTAATTCACTGGCAATCCAGTTCGCAATATCTTCTGATTTCCTTGAAATTTCCTGCCTTTTCCAGCACCTTGGCGCTGAGGTTTTAGTCAGAGATGCAGACAATATTTAATATACAAGATGAAATGCAGCGGGAGGAACACAAATCTAGCTTGCTCAGCTGCTTGACCTCAAATCCCTTGCAAGGTCTGTGCTCTCTTCTGTAGGGCAGTTCTAAGACTCAGGGAAATCATGTTTACCCGAGGACTGCCCGGATCCTGCAAACAGAAGCTCAAGCATGAAACCATGCAAACAGTCCCCTCTGTGACCCTGGTGTGGGATACGAGTCTGGGCCAGAGAACTGCTTCGCAGGGTTTGAACCACACTCTGCAGTGTTAGATGAGGCGGGACGGCTTCAGGACTTCATTATTTGTATTAGGTATACTTTTTGAACGAATTCTGTGACCTGGTCAATAAGCAATTAGTATTTTATGACAAAGTGCAGGTGGTAGCGTTAATAGCAGTTTATAGCTACATGCACACACCAGAGCTGAGAATAATTTTTATGACTCCTGTAGAAGTGTGTGTAACAAACAGAAGTCAATTTTTATGACCATAATGACTGTATCATCTCAACATCTGCAGAAAATAGCTTTACGCAAATCAGTTAATTAGTATCCAAATGCACTTTCTCACAGACTGTTCAGCTGTTCCATCCAATACTTGGAAAAGCTTTCAAAAGAGAATTTTACTGTATTAAAAAAAAATAGTAGTCACTCAAAATCTAAAACTGAAAGTTCTAGTTTAAAGTACACTTTAAAATACTGTTTTACAGTTTTGTAAGTCATTAGTTCTAAAATTTATAATACCAGATTTCTTTAAAACAGACTTTTAAACATGAAGATGATATAAATGCATTTGGTTATTGCAGCAAGACCAAGTACTTCCACTGAAAATTTCAAACCCTCTGGATTTTAGTATTAACATTTATATTACCTCCATCTTGCCCTTTCAGAATTGCATTCAAAACAAACGAGCTAACACTCCTTACAGCAGTGTTATCATATTCTGCTCTATATTATTTCTCTTGTTAAATGTTTTCTTTCCCAAGACTCTCAAACTGATTTAATACCCTTCCTACTTAGCCTCTACCTTATGCACAGAAGTACAAGTCTTCTGCATCAATTTAAAGCCAAAGTGATGAATGGAATTTAATGATCTTTTTTGTACAGTTCTGTATAACACTAAACAATGGCCAATGCATTCTTTCATGATCAGTTTTTTGCCTTGTTTTTAATTAGCTTCCTATCTGGAGGGGCAGTGTGAAAAATTGCACCCTGGGACTTACTACATCTTTCTTTTATAAAATGTATGTACAACAAATAAAAAGCACATTTAAACCTACCTGCTAACTATTACGTTAAATGTCATTACTACTAAAGACTGGCAGCTCAGCTAACAAACGCCCTCATTACTTTATTCCAGCTCTACTTTGGGTATAGTCAATCAAATCACGCTTGATTTATGTCAGATGCTAACAAAATACAGTATAAATAGAGCCATTGAGTACAATTCAGTGATTCTGTGTTTATTCAGCTCTAAGCTATGAAGCTAAAGTGGATACCATTTATAACCAAGACATGCATTCTTCATGGCCATAAGAGTTAGCAGGCCATAGCTAGAGCACTTTTAAGGCTGAGAGAATATAAAGTGTTCCTGTGCACAGACTCAATATTTTTTTAAGTACACAAATTAATAACTTAGATAAAGATAGAAAATACTACCATGATTATATATAATTTTTTTCTTTTGATTGGGAAAGTTGTTCAATGGATTTAAAATTACCTAATTTGAAATGTAGGCCTCATTATTAATGGTCAGTGATTTTAGTACTTTCCAAAGGTGACTTTCTACAAGGAATGGCTCTTAGGAGTATGTCTACATTACGCTTTCAGTCACACAGGTTATTGTGAGTTTTTTTTGTGATTTGTCTTGACAATTCTTTACATCCGGGCTATTGACCTAGGGAAGCCCAGTCTGGTTGTGGAAAATTGCAGAAACGCAATTGTGTTCACTGAGTGATGGAAGAGCCATAAGCAATATTTGCTGCATGTCAGCTGGAAGACCTTCACAAAGAGTTCAGCACACCATTTCCTCTCCTCACTGCTCTCTGCTTTCAACAATTGTTTCTACTCAACGGCTATAAGCTCATATGTGTTATACAGGAAAGACTGAGGCAGACGAGGCTGCAGTTCCCAACATAACCCTGATTTTGCTAGAAAGGGAGATATTTTAAAATCCACATTTTTAGGTTTATGATAGATGTTTCAAAGTGAATAGCTTTCAAATGTTGGCTGTGCACTGAAGAAACAATAAGAAAATCCTTGTTAGATATGCGCCAAATTCTGCCTTTGGGTTTATTCAGAAACCTAGTTTCTTAAAAAAACGGAAGTGAGAAGAGTTTGATGATAAACCTCTTTAAAAGTATTTCTGGTGAACATGCTATTGTGCCATGCACAGAAGAGACCAAACCCTCATCTCTCCTGTGTTTGATAACATTTTCCCAGAATTATAATGCAAAAGCCAGCTAATGACAGCAGACACTGTCACTGGTTCTCACAACTATTTCAGATCCTGAGAGTATCCAAAAACCATGATGACTGGATTGAGGTGCTTTCCAAGAGCACCTGACAGCATGAGTACATTGCGAGATAGACAGAACTGGATGGTTTGTCAGCTGATTGCCTGCCTATCCTTACTACGTGGGCCAGAGAGCAAATTACTTGTGGCGCACTTTTTGCAGGGAAACAGGTAGGTGAATGTTGTTCATTACTTGGCTCCTTCCACTTTAACTCATCTTTCCTTTTTGCTCAGGGCCACAGCCACCAGTTCTGCATGGATTGAAGCATATCTGGAGTTTTTAAAAGGCATTACATGTGCCCAACATCATTATGAAAAATGTCTTTTAAACACATGTTGACTAACTTGTCAATCAGAACTGACAGTCTTCCCAGCAGTCTTCCAAACAAGCTGTAACAACAACAACAAAGTTTCCACTGGAACATTTAAAAAAAGCCCTGACTTTACAGTCGACAAATTAAGACCGTCATCAAGTGCAAACAGCAACCAAAACAGGGGCATGATTTGTCAAAGCAGTGCAGTGACAGAGGAAGTCTTGGGAAACCAAATTCTCTCCCTTATGCTTCACTGCAATCCATATGGGGTACGAACCCTACAGGCTAGCAGCCTTTAATTTGAAAATATCAACCAGGAGAAGGAGGGACGGACATTCCAGCTTACTTGGGGCAAACACAATGAGTTCTTCCACTTGAGAACCACTGGGAATGAGCAGGTGCCAGAGATATGGGCTAGAACTGAGGATTATGAGGAGGAAGATGCAGCTTCTATTTTTGTTTCTTTATTTCACCAAGGGCTGACCCGTTAAAATAATGGGAACACAGCATTGAAATGATCCTAGGTCTCTGTCAGACAAATCATGGCTCAACGTATTTTCTCTCGGTTACATCAGAAAGTATGAACTTGCAACCTTGGCCCCAGCTCGTTTAATGGCACACTGACAGGGCAAGAATAATTCACAGGTTGAGCTAATCAAAGGTGAAAAGGGAGAATCAGTAAATGTCGTATCCTTTTGCCACTTTCATCAATCCGACTAACTGAATTTGAGCTAAAGCTTGGCAAATTTTCTGCAAAGGGAAATTAATATGTAACACATCTGAGGCCTGGTGCTGGCCAGCAAAATTGGAAAGCCGGCGTTATATCAGAGGGCGATTATTGAGGGAGAGAATGGCCAAAGCTGAGATAATCAGAAAGAAGCTCCTGCACTTCTCTCTCCTCTGATAGCACTGTGACCCTCCCAGTCTTTCACCTGAGTAGAAATCCCTCTACTTTTCAATTTTTCCCCATCAGGAATATATTCTATTGCCCATTTCTGTTGCCCACACATGATTGAATCAATTCAATTACCTTGGAAAAGTTGATACATATTCAGGCCATGAAGACACTCAGGATAGAAAGAGAGGAAAAGAGACAAAGAAATCCGTATTTACCCAATAATAAGTTTCATTTGGAGAAGGTTTGAAAACAATTCTCCCTCGCATTTGTCCCTGTCAGATCACATTATTCACAAATGAAGTTTACAAAATATCAATTCAATTTCAATAAGAGAGCCTGAATCCCAACACACGAGGGCTGAATTTGCGAGATCATAACACTTGAGGGGACCCTGGTGGCTTCCAAATATTTTCCAGTCAGAGGTAATCAAAAGCAGACTGCTGAATACTAATACATTCAATTTCACCCCTTTTGTTCGCATCTGTTCCCTTATAATACTATTTTCTACACTTCCAAATCACTGATGATGGCAGTTTGCAGAAAAAGAAGTGCATGGGAGGGAATCATAAAGCTCAAACATTTTTGTGAAAACACTCTCAAATATGACCAGTTAGTCAATTTACTGATGAGCAAACCAGTGAGCTGTATCATGGAAAAGAAAAAATCATTATGTTCCCCCAATGCCACCCCAGGTTGCTTTCTAACCACATTCTTAGCACAGACTATGCCCCAGAACTAGCTGCTGGCATTAAAATTTGCCATTGAGACAACAAATGTTGTTTCTTCATCAATCCATTCTCAGCTACTGCCCCAGTAAGGAGAAGCAGAAAGAAGACCAGCAAAGCACCAGGTCCAGGAAAGTATCAAGTGCTTTTAGCTCATGGTCTTCTACACTCAGTCAAAAGCTCATGTTGTCTTGAACGGGCACTGGCTCAGGCCCTTAGTGACACCATGACACAGGTTTCTCAGAACAAATTACATTTTCATAGTGTCTGCCTGATCAAAGTTTCCTCTAGCATTTTGCGCAACAGCCTCCACCATGCTTCCTTCAGCTAAGCATGTTAGTAATCCAAAAATGTTCCATGGACTTGGGAAAATACAGAATCTCATGATGTGCCTCTACTACTAAGAAATGCTGATGTAACACATGAATTAAAATTTTAATAAATCAGCAAGCTCTAGTCAAAATGCAGAGCACACCACTCCTTCCTTCACTGACAAATGGTCAGCATGCTGTGGAAAACAAGAAGTTTTCTAACAAACTTCACAGAAGTTCAGGAGAGAAGTGATTTCTAGATCATCTAATCTCTCCTGTATTTCTCTGGTAAATGTGTCATCCAGATATCCTGTAACTAGCCCAAAACAATGTTAGATTCTTCTGTCTCTACTCCTTGAAGCAAAGAACAGATACAATGACCAGGAACCCAGACAAGAGTGCAAAAATGATGCAGGGTTGATTTGACATGTCCTGTGGCCAAATCATTTCCCATGCTACAAAGAAAGACCACAGATCTTCAGATATTCCTTCCAACTAGGTCTGCAAGGAAATTCCTCTGCTAAAGTGAGTCCAGCCAAACACTTGACATAATCATCTGTGTCACCTCAGAGTACTGGTCTATCTGCTTTGTGTCAGGTCTCTGGTGCTTTAAAAGATACACAGTACAACAGCACTATCATAGAAGCTAGCAAACATATCCTCAGCTGACACTATCTGGCTGTGCAACTCTCGGTGACAAATCTACCGAAACCTACTCCTGGTAAAGTGAGCTTCTTATTGTGTTTGGGACAGCATTAGACCTCCCTCCACCCCCTTCAGCAACATCAAAGAGCGTCTGCTCTGAACCACATTCCCCTATTGTATCCCTCTATTACTGTTTCACCTACAGCTAATTGAACTGATGCTGCATACATGAAATGTCGGGGGAAATAATAATAAAATAATAATACAGGAACTACACTGTCTATTCTGAAGTTTGAATAGGGCCTTGGCTACCTATAGGTGTACAGTTGAGTCTACCTAAACATGGAGGTAGCGGTGAGATTCATTGATGTGTTACTCAAACAAAAAATGAATTCTGCCACTTTCATGGGACACAAATAAACTGGCCCTGACTGCATAAAAAAAGCACTGGTGGATTAGTCACACCTGTAAGGTTCTCCTGAAATGGGAGTCAGAAGTTACTATCTGAGAAGCAAAAACATGCCTGAGGAATGCCACTAGCCAAAGTTGTTTCCAGAAGGTAGTAAATCCTGTGTCGACACAGGAAAGGAATTTGGAAGAGAAGAGAAAAGCAATGAGTTTGGCCCAGAGCAAGAAGACCAGACGTGCCTGAAGTTCTGGAGTTCCTCCACAATGTCACTGCTTCTTGAGGGAAAAGGTTTTTTTTTTTTATTTTCACCTGCTTGCTGCAGAGAATAAAATATACGTGAAGTGACATAATGGTATACGTTCCTGCACATGGTTATCTACAGCTCTGTGTACACGTGAGAACACCCCAATCGTGTGTTGTGATAAGCACAATAAATTACTCAAAAGACTTGAAAACAAGTTTCATTTACAACTACAGCATGCCACTGCAAACAAAGGTGGAAATTGCTTAGCATGAAATTTTACTTTTAAGCTTACTCCATTACAATGATCTTCACAGACTTCTTTCCTGGCTTGCCTTTTTCTGTCTCTATATGGAAAGATATTCAGTGTATTAGCCCCATGCTGTTATAAAAATGGCTTCATACTTTGTGAGATTAAGCCAGGACAAAACCAAATAGCTTGGCTTAATTTAACTTTTACAGGTTGTTGTGAACTATCAAACCCGCACATGCAAAAAAAATTTATATTAAAATGGGGGTTAATCTAACAATTCACAAACCATACCATTTTAAAAACACAGCAATTGTTATTCTTAGCTCTGTCGAGACCACATGCTGTGCAGACACCTATTAAGGAATCCAAGCTTTTCTTAATTTATTAGAAGAGTGAAAATGTGTAATTGGAAAAGAAAGTGAAAACTCCCTACAAAAGGATTTGGCATGGACATATCCCTCAATGGGTTATTGTTATCAGTTTCATCACACAAACTAACAAGAGTGTTCAAGCCTACATTTTTTGTAGCATATTAGGAGAAAACAAGGATTTAATGGTATTTTGAGAACATTTAAATCTCGTCATTATATTCTAAAACTGATCTTGGTGTTTCTGCTTCATACAGCAAGCTGCTACACTGATTTTGTGAAATGCTAAAGCCAGTTCCTCTGGGAAGCCAAAAGAGACACAGCATAAACTATGGGTCATTTTGCTGTCCTGGTTCACCACATGTTCCCCAGCAGACGAGCAAAGAAATGAGACAGAGCAGTTGAGGTTGGGGCCATTTTGCACAAATCATCCCTAGGAGCAATGGGCTGAAGTGTCAGCGTTGAAGATGAAGCTGCGGGAGATAGAGAGACAAGATAACAGCCTTATTTTTTTGCAGTGGCTGTTCTTTCATCAAAGAACATGACATATTCCGTTTCCCACCTTCACAACTGGAGGAATGCACAAGTAAATTACTTATCATTCTTCATATGCTAGGTTTGATTTGTGGCTGTTGGTAGCATAACTGCTTCAGATACACAGCCTACCCAGCCCACCAACACTAGCCATCTGACAGTCAAGCATCTAATCTAGACAAATCTAGAATTTTGCTCTGTGGGAAGGAGAAAGGAAGGCACTTTAGGAGGGCAGCTCCTTCCATCCTAAGATAAGACTTCTTAAGCAACTGATGTTTAGATATTTGTCTCAGGTTGGGATGCGTCTTCTTCTGCAAATGCCTCCCCTTGACACAGCAGCTCCAGGCTGCTAGGAGAACTACCACAGTGGCCTTCATTCATGAACTTGTGCTCGTATCACTTGGGCCCTGATGATCTGTCTAAACTTGCCTTTCCTGGCTCTTTCCAGATTCCATGTCTGAACCTTTGGCAACGGCACATTTCACAGAGTTGAAGACAAAAGCGTGACTGACCCAAGGTTACCTTCAAGTGTTTCTGTAGACAGTCTATATTTTCAATTTGCAATCAAAGGTCTCACCTGGGAAGGCTCACCAAGGTGTTGCTCTTTACTTTGAATATTTCATACAGCTTTCACAGCAATAATCCCTATACTATGTAACTGAGATTTTAACTTGTATAAATCTGTGATGGGGTAACAAAGCAAGTCCAAAAAGTTGCAAACAGCCAATTTTTGAGGAAAACGCAGTCCTTCTGTACCAGATGCTTGCCTGCAGTGTGGAAGGAATAATTCATTTCAGAAGCCACAACAAAAGTTGGTCACAGGTTTAGAGCAGCAGGTGGTCTGCAGAGACCACCTAAGAAAGCAGAGCTGGATTCCTTTTTCTGCACCACAGCCTGTAAGCTATCCCCTGTAACTGGGAATAAATTCTTAAAGATACTATATACTGTTACTTTTATTTTGAGAGATAAGAAAATGTGACTAATTTATTTTAAATTGTAAGTCAATGTACAGGCTTGTATTCTTTCAAATCTCCCTACCGCTTCATGAAATCCCTCAGTTTTTGCAAAGAAGAAAACATCCATAACATCAGCTTTAATATTGCTTATTATTTCACTTTCAAACACACAGTGCTGGAATGTTTGAACTGCTGATACTGCAAGAGAGTGTTTAAAATGTAAAAATATCTGCTGCCATTGTAAACTGAGAGAGCAAAAGCTCTTAAACCCTAAAACATTTTGATCTACTTCAAGGATTTAAGTACTTATTTTTACAAAGTCTAAATTTGGAAATGTAAATGAAACCTTGATTTCTGATAAAAACAAATTTTAGAGTTTGAAGCTCAGGGAAAGAGGCTGCTTTGCCTGGATTTATCCTAAACATTGTATTCTCTTTTCTTTCTCTAAGTTTTCCAAATTCTTGATTCAGAGACTTTTTCACCAGCTGTATAGTTATACCCAGTCTGCACAGAATGAAACAAGCTAAATAAGGAAAAGGATTATGAATTATTTATTCACCTCAATCTCTTGAACCTCAGGTTTGGAATCAACATTGAAATACAAGCAAACAAACCTACCACACTGATAACCCTCAAGAAGGCACTGCAGGTTCAAGTTCATTCTAGTAATCTTTTTCTCCTGCTTTCGCCTACGTT
The DNA here is from genome assembly GCF_030867145.1 of Opisthocomus hoazin. Lineage (NCBI taxonomy): Eukaryota > Metazoa > Chordata > Aves > Opisthocomiformes > Opisthocomidae > Opisthocomus > Opisthocomus hoazin. Next base: position 8,752,625 of record NC_134418.1, on the reverse strand, counting down.
AATTCTATGCATTGAAAACTATCCTGGTGCGTCAAAGCAGCCCTTCAGGTTGCTATGCTGATTATGTCTATCAAAGAGGTCAAAAAAAACCCTACTCCACATAGATTTGCTACAAGAGGAAACTAACTTGCGGTCAATTCATGGAGCAGATAAATCCTTACGTACTGAAAAATCCAGAGTGGTTTGAATGCATTTCACTTTGGAACAACAGCAGCTACATATCTAGAGGTATGCGTGTTAAGGAATCATAAATTTAAGCAGGACTTTTGGATAGTTCTGGAATTCAGTCCTTTATCAGCTCAAAAATTTAAAGTATGAATAAAGAGTCAAGGCTGTAAGACATGTAAAAATTTAATAAGCTTATGGAGAATAAGTATGATGAGTGACCTTGCATAACTCTATTGTTTGTTGTTCTCTTTATATGTATTTTACACCATCTTTAATGTTGGGAGACAATCTCATGCACAGGTCTGAATTCATGTGGAGGGGCTGCTGCTTTATATAAAACCAAGAACATGCTAAAGCAACTCCAGTCTCTGGAGACTGTATCTACCCCTGCAGAGGTGGCAATTTCTTCCTGTGTCTCCTCTTCTTCTTCTTCTTCTTCTTCTTCTTCTTCTTCTTCTTCTTCTTCTTCTTCTTACCTGGTACAATCATAGGTAAAGCAAAAACATTTCAGTGTAAATATATTTAAATTACTTATTATATATTGCACAGAAAGCCAGGCAGCCCCAGTGGATGGCCCAGTCTTAAACAGTTATGGAATCATAGAATCATAGAATAGTTTGGTTTGGAAGAGACCTTTAGAGATCATCTAGCCCAACCACCCTGCAATGAGAAGGGACTTCTTCAACTTGATCAGGTTGCTCAGAGCCTTGTCCAGCCTCACCTGGAACGTTTCCAGGGATGGACCATCAACTACCTCTCTGAGCAACTTGTGCCAGTGTTTCACCACCCTCAGTGTAAAACACTTCTTCCTTCTATCTAGTTTAAATCTACCCTCTTTTAGATTGCAACCATTACCCCTTGTCCTATCACAACAGGCCTTGCTAAAAAGCGTGTCCCCATCTTTCTTATAAGCCCCCTTTAAGTACTGAAAGGCCGCAATAAGGTGTCCCCAGAGTCTTCTCTTTTCCAGGCTGAACAGCCCCAATTCTCTCAGCTTTTCCTCACACCAGAGGAGTTCCAGCCCCCAGATCATTACTGTGGCCTCCTCTGGCCCCGCTCCAACAGGTCCATGTCTGTCCTGTGCTGAGGGCTCCAGAGCAGGATGGAGGGCTCCAGGTGAGCTCTCACCACAGCGAAGCAGAAGGGCAGAATCCCATCCCTCGGCCTGCTGGCCATGCTGCTGGGGATGCAGCCCAGGACAAAGATGGCCTTCTGCGCTAAGAGTGCACATTGCCTGGTTGCATCCAATTTTTCATCCATCAGCACTCCCAAGTTCTTCTCAGCAGAGCTGCTCTCAATCCCTTCATCCCCCAGCCTGTATTGATAGCGGGGGTTGCTCTGACTCAGGTGCAGGACACATTGCACTTGGCCTGGTTAAACCCCATGAGGTTCACACGTTCCCACTTCTCAAGCTTGTCCAGGTCCCTCTGGATGGCAGCTGGACGGTCAAGACTGCTGTACTTGCTCTGAAATCTTTATGTCCAAGGATAGTAACTGGCATGCTATTCTCTTGATAGATTGATCTTAGGAACTAAGCATGCTGTAAAATGAGATGATCATAATGGGATTTAAAGTTATTACAGCCAAAGCTGTAGTCATGTATAGTAAGTTCCTGGCATTTTCATTTACCAGTGAAAAATCACATACCTACTGTAGATACACTGTTAAAAAAAAAAACTGGAAAATATCTTCAAGGCCTGGCACCTATATTTTGCAGTTAGGTTTACAAAATTATTATAAGTAAACTTTTATGGGAGGAGGAAAGAAATAACAAGACTTTCTATTAATGGAACAGGAGTTTCAGCAAAGGCATAATGTATTCAAAAATAAAATAAATGTCACTAAAAATTAAAGTGCCTTATTCTGCTTTATACTATTGCTATTTTAAATGACACTGGCAATATAAGACAATCTACTCCCCCAGCCCACCTAGATATAAAACAATAATAAACAAAGACCCCTTTAAACTGCTGGCATTGTAAGAAAGTCTTTGTGTGAAGGAAAATTGCACCCAAAAATAGCAAGTCAACTAAAAAACCCCAAGCAGCGATACTGGAACAATGACACTGGTCAAAGATGAGCTTTTGTGGGGGAAGAAAGTGTTGGGCCAGCATACTGCATCTGTAAGCAGGAAGGGCTAAAAAAAGAGAGGGAGCCGTTAATTGCTGATTCAGCTCCTGGTTCAGTTTTTAATAGTTGTACAGGGAATGAAAATCAATTCTGTGTGAGAGAATCTGAGAAAATAGAAGGAAAATCCCTCAAAAGTAAAAACAGAAGAATAAAGAAATCTAACTGATTTAAGGAGAAAAGGCGAATCATGCAAGGTCTAACACATTCCCAGACAAGAAAATGACGGAGGGATGTGGCTCCAGGGCAAAAGAACATAATACATTACAAAAGAATTATAGTATAAACCCTAGAATTTCTCTTAGCCCAAAAGGTGAGATTTCTCCCCCAAAAGATATCACCTAGTCCCAACTGAAGCATTCTGGAACCAGAGGTTTGAGCAAGGAATCCAAAACACGAAGATACAAGGGACCTCAGGCAGGCGAAACACTGAAGGCTGCAGGCCAGAATCCACAAAAAGCAGAATCTGGAATAATACACCCTATAGCAAACACCTCAAATGTTTTGCATGCGTTCCTAATCTACATTTCTTGCATATATTTACAAAGTATCAGTGGTGTGAACTCAGCATGGTAAGAGGTGACTGACCGCTAGCTCAGATCAATTCATCACTGCTGCAGCAGAAGGTGAGGCAGACTATCACCTAAAAGGCAAATGACATTTTTTATTATGTTTAATATAGATACAAGTGCATGAGCCAGCATCTGATAAGAAAGAAGGACATCAGCAGAGAACGAAAAGTCACAGAATCACAGAATAGTGGGGGTTGGAAGGGACTTTGGTGGGTCATCTAGTCCAACCCTCCTGCTGAAGCAGGGTCACCTACAGCAAGATGCACAGGACCTCGGCCAGGCAGGTGTTGAATATCTCCAGAGAAGGAGACTCCACAGCCTCCCTGGGCAGCCTGTTCCAGTGCTCCGTCACCCTCAGAGGGAAGAAGTTCTTCCTCATATTCAGACGGAACTTCCTGTGCTTCAGTTTGTGCCTGTTGCCCCTTGTCCTGTCACTGGGCACCACTGAAAAGAGTCTGGTCCCATCTTCTTGACACCCACCCTTAAGATATTTATAGGCATTTATAAGGTCCCCTCTCAGACGTCTCTTCATCAGGCTGAACAAGCCCAGCTCCCTCAGCCTTTCCTCGTAGGAGAGATGCTCCAGTCCCCGCATCATCCTCGTAGACCTCCGCTGGACTCTCTCCAGTAGTTCCTCATCTCTCTTGAACTGGGAATCCCAAAACTGGACACAGTACTCCAGATGGGGCCTCACTAGGGCAGAGTAGAGGGGGAGGAGAACCTCCCTTGACCTCCTGGACACACTCTTCTTAATGCACCCCAGGATACTATTGGCCTTATTGACAACCAGGGCAGACTGCTGAATCATGGTTAGCCTATCATTCACAGGCATTCCCAGGTCCGCAGAGCTGCTCTGCAGCAGATCCACTCCAAGCCTGTACTGGTGCATGGGGTTGTTCCTCCCCAGGTGCAGGACCCTGCACTTGCCCTTGTTGGACTTCATCAGGGTCAGTTCAACAACTCCAGCCTGTCCAGGTTTCACTGAATGGCAGCACAGCCTGCTAGTGTATCCACCACTCCTCCCAGTTTTGTGTCATCAGTAAACTTACTGAGGGTACACTCTAACTCTTCATTCAGGTGATTGATAAAGAACTTGAACAAGACTGGGCCAAGTACTGACCCCTGGGGGACATCACTAGTTACCAGCCTCCAACTAGACTCAGCGCTGCTGACGACAACCCTCTGAGATCTGCCACTCAGCCAGTCCTCAATCCACCTCACTGACCACTCATCCAGCCCACACTTCCTGACCTTCCCTAGGAGGATGTTATGGGAGACAGTGTTGAAAGCCTTGCTGAAGTCGAGGTAGACAACATCCACTGCTCTCCCTTCATCTACCCAGCCAGTCCTGCCATCGTAGAAAGCTATCAGATTGGTCAAGTATGATTTCCCCTTAGTGAATCCATGATGACTATTCCTGATAACCTTCTTTTCCTCCACTTGCTTAATGATGACCTCTAGAATGAGTTGCTCCATCATCTTTCCCGGGATGGAGGTATGGCTGACCAGCCTGTAGTTCCCTGGGTCCTCCTTCTTGCCCTTTTTGAAGATTGGAGTGGCATTGGCTGGAAAGTTGGGCAGAGAGGAACCTGATGAGGTTCAACAAAGGCAAATGCAGGGTCCTGCACATGGGGAGGAACAACCCCATGCATCAGTACAGGCTTGGGGCGGACCTGCTGGAGAGCAGCTCTGTGGAGAGGGACCTGGGTGTCCTAGTGGACGACAGGTTAACCACGATTCAGCAGTGTGCCCTGGCTGCCAAGAAGGCCAATGGCAGTCTGGGATGCATCAAGAGGAGTGTGGCCAGCAGGTCAAGGGAGGTTCTCCTTCCCTTCTACACTGCCCTAGTGAGGCCCCATCTGGAGTACTCTGTCCAGTTCTGAGCTCCCCAATTCAAGAAAGATGAAGAGCTACTGGAGAGAGTCTAGCGGAGGGCTACAAGGATGGTGAGGGGACTGGAGCATCTCTCCTACGAGGAAATGCTGAGGGAACTGGGCTTGTTCAGCCTGAAGAAAAGTCTGCGAGGGGACCTTATAAATGCTTACAAATATCTGAAGGGTGGGTGTCAGGAGGATGGGGCCAAGCTCTTTTCAGTGGTGTCCAGTGACAGGACAAGGGGCAACGGACACAAACTGAAGCACAGAAAGTTCCGTCTGAATATGAGGAAGAATTTCTTCCCTCTGAGAGTGACAGAGCACTGGAACAGGCTGCCCAGGGAGGCTGTGGATTCTCCTTCTCTGGAGATACTCAAGACCTACCTGGACAAGGTCCTGTGCAGCCTGCTGTAGGTGACCCTGCTTCGGTAGGAGGGTTGGACTAGATGACCCACAGAGGTCCCTTCCAACCCCTACCATTCTGTGATTCTGTGATTCTTCATTCCTCGGACGCCTCTCCTGTCCTCCAGGACCTTTCAAAGATGATGGAGAGTGGCTCAGCAATGAGTCACTGGCAATTAGAAAAAAGTAAGAAGGACCGAGACTTTTGGTACCATTAAAATCTGACATTGAGGCTAAGGACTTGCAGATGGAAAATAAAGTATGTACGACAAAGCAAAAGACATATTATCCTTAAAGAATTCAGAAGTTACTGTCTCACAAAAAGAGCAATTGAGAGTACCCTTGGTGGAAAGAAAGGCTGTCTTAACATACAGAAGGGATTTATATCCCAGCCCAGGAATTATCATCCCAACTAAGTCCAGATGAGGAAGGATCAGCTAACAGTTTCTCCAGATCTCACAAAGTAGGTCAGACGCTGACTGGACCAGAGAGGTTGTCAAACAAACAGACAGCTAGCTCAACAAGATTAAAGAGTTAGTCGCCATGACATGGCACAAATGTAACAAATTGCCTGCGGTGGGACACATCTCCAAAGGAATCTGCAGGTCCACAAGAACATTCAGAATATCCCAGAGAAACTGCTTATAAAGTTTTTAAATTCTGGGCATATCAGCACTGATTTTTCAATGTTACTACCATAATACCTTTCTTGGATTTATTATATCTTAATTATATCTTGAAGAAGTTCTGGAACAACTGCGACATCTTTTTATGTTATAAGAAATCTCATATTACACGACGGCATTTAGCTAGGACTTGCACTCCGAAGTCAGACCCGTCTCTGGCAGCGGAGCTTGGAAAGTTACTGAACACGGTGATAACCCATCAGCACCTGCATGGACAGCCACCACAAGGACCCTTCCTCTGGAGCAATGGAATAAATTGAGATCCAGTCAGAAAGCCTTTAGCTTCTGTACTTCTCTATTTTGTGAGCCTGTGGGAACATACAAAACCTGACAGAGCCTCTACACCCAAGAAAGTCAACACAATGAGGCCTCTGGAAGAGACTCAAGGATGCCTCCAGAGTACAGTGCAATGCTCCATAGACTAATCAAGTAAGGTCTAGGTGTTTCATAGAAACATTCTTTTGAAGTTGCGAAAGCACTCCTAAGTTCTAGATATTGGCAATTTTGCCACAAACTTCAAAGCAATTCTAGAAGTTCTCAGCACTGCAATCGTAAAAAAGATTTACTACTCTGTCATATGTACCCCAACAGCAGCATTAATAGACCTGCCTGTGAATTTTGAGGGTTATGGTCTATGTCAGCAGACAAATACCTGCATCACAACACAAGCTCAACCGTTGCCTTGCCAGCAGTCTTAGCAGAGTGGTCAAGCTGACAGAGATGAATTCTCTCTCTCATGCAAAGAGATAGAAACTGTATTTCAGAGTTGCCACACACACAGGCACGATCCAATCCTGCAGTCTGCATTATTCAAACTACGCCTATTTTCTGGTTAAGTGAAATTTAGTGCCCAGAGCTATCAATACAATTTTCTTCGGCATATTCCACCTGAATCCAAGCCCAGAAAAATCAGCTAGAAGCTTATGAGCCTGCAGTCAGTCAGACAACATAAATACAAAGAAAGCAAAAATCCATTAAGACTTTTAATCAAATAATAGAGGGAGGACAAAAAAATAACTTAATAGATCAGTTCTCTAAATTTTCTTAATAATGTATTTCAAGAATATTTGGCACTGCCTTGGACATTTATTGACAAATTCAAGATAATCCCATCTTGGTCTCATAACTGAATTTTCTCTCACCCCTGAAGCTATTGAAAAAAAAGGTGTGATGGTAACCAGAGGTCACATCTTTTCCACACTCCCCTCATCTTTTCAGGTGAGTGGGTGGGATTTCAGAAGTTAGCAACAACAACTGAAACACAATGAATATATTAATTCTGCACACTTACCAGCTGAATCAGTTGTTTATTATGACTGCTACAGCAACCTTGGATCAGTATCTCACACTCCCGAGCAAAGTTCCCACTCCATATGCTTTCCATCTTTCTTCTTCTGATTCGATATCTGCTTGGATAAGTTTCTTCTGGATTAGAGTCCAATTACATTTTTCAAGACTGCTTCTCATTTGCTAATTTTCTGTCACTTTGCTAACGTCTCCTGTAAGCATGCCCATGTCCCTCCTGGTTTTCACAACTCCTCACAACTTCAGTTACTTCCCTTTCTGGGTCATTAAAGGCAATATTAGTACTGAAGAAAGCATTCCTGGTCAAGAAAGTGTCCTCGTGTGTTTAAGTGCTGTTGAAGTCAACAGGATGTAAACAGCTCTCTTAAAGGTAAACATAAGCTTAAAGGCTTCCTCAGCAAGGGCCTATATCATGTGCTGAGTGCCACGGTGCTCAACCACACTACTGCCAAACAGCGTTACGCTCATTCACTGTCACTTTCCTTTATGCTCCAACAGACATTTCTCTATCTGTCTCTTTCATTGTAGGTCAGGCGGAATGGTTTCTGTGGGTACTATTACACGAGACTGAATCAAATGCCCCACCGACCTACAACTACCTCACAATCGTTGCAGTCCATTCACCCTATTCTTCTGCAGTGCCATGACTGCAAAATACTTTGTGCACCTCAAGTGGGACTGCAGACATGAATTGAATTTTTAAAAAGCACATAATTTTGGCCTTATTTCCAGCCAAACGCCAATTCTTTCTGTTGAAATTTGATGGTGTTTACCAAATGGCAACTTCCACATTTATTCTTCTTTCTTTTTGTCTGTCTTATATTATACTTGTTTTTCCACATTTGCCTGATTCATGCAAAGTTTTCCAACCGATTTTTAAATTAAAGATCAATTTTAGTAGCCTTAACTGCATTAAAAATTGATAATACTCTAGATAGGATCTAGAATTTGCCATCTTGACGCCCTACACAACAGTTCCATAAATCTGTACCATGCCAAGCTACATTAACATACACACTTTCAGCAATTCTTTTCTTCTCTTTACCAACAGTTTGATCACGGGCCTTTCCACTTTTTGATTCTGCGTTTCATTTATTCAATTTTCTTGTTTTTTAAAAAGAGTTCAGTATCTCAGCCATTTTCAGATGGGATAATCCAACACACTTCTCATTTGCATGTAAAGTGCAGTCAATGCGAATTGATCAAAACCAAATTAACAGCAATTGGTTCCGATATTTTCCCTGTTTACACATTAGCTTGCTACCTTTAACATATAGATGTATTGAATTCAGCTTAGCAACCTGAGCATGAATGCTGTGGCCTTTAAAGAGAAACTTATCTGTAATTAAAATCATGCACAAGTTTAGTGGGAATCTGTTTACTACCTAGAAAGTAAGCTGATTCTAAAAATGAATATAATTTAGCTTAGTAGTTCATGTGATTAATTCTGAATTAAATCCCCTAAAATTTTGGGGAGTTAGCTTTATTAAGCTCCAGATTATATGAAGGTTATGTCTAGTTCTGGGTCGGTTTTTGGAAAAAAAATATCACAGTGTACCCTTCCTTCCCACAACACCATTGATTTCTTTTTTTATAAATATCACTGCAAACTGATAATAAGTTAACACAGTTACAATCTTTATGAGCATTTTTTGCAAACGTTGTGTAATAAATATGCATTGAAACTACAAGCGTGTGGTACAAATCATCTGGCACAGTGTTTAGATGACAAGTAATAAGGGCTTTAGGATAAAAACCAAAGCACATATACAGTAGTTACTATAAGGAAATGATTTATCCTATAGTGTATATTGAATTGCTTATTATAATTTAGAATGGTAATTGCTATGGCTTCACTATACTGTTTAATTGCTACAGTACACTGATACATACCATGCAAGACACTGCAGTAACTGCTGTTGTTATAGAACAATATTTGCATAATCTGCACTGTAGTTTATTCTTATAGTAGATAATGCAGTATATGCAGGAATCAAATTGTTTCTCACCATATTGATTGCAATTAAGGACACAAGTATGAATACAAAGATAAGGTTTTTTTCAAGATATATATCACAAGACAGTTGCAGAATTCAAGTTTAAGTCATTACCGTGCTAGTCTTTCTAGGAAAATAATTATAGAAATGCAGCTAGTGAGATTTTTGCAACACAAGTGTAAGACAGAGCTCTGGATTTTTGTGCAAAGCTCTCCATTTTCCAAGCCAGATCATTCTCACAAGCACCTGAAGTTAAATCAACCTAACCACTCCAAAGCAACGAAGAGCAGGATTTGAACCACTGATAGAAATTCATTGCTACAGCTGACAAGCACCTACCCTTCCCATCCTTGCGTGATGTTGCAGTGCCCAGGGGGGAACTGGCTGAAGCTGTGTCTATGCTGGAGGTCTCTACACTGATGAAATGGTAGTGGGGTCATATGTGAAACAAACTTTGACGATACCTTGGCTCCCAGTGTGTTAACTCTCTGTTCAGTTGTGCCTCCCACTCTGGAGGGACCCAGCAGTGACTCCTCTGAGAAATCAAGCCTCATTCACCTGTCCCCAGACACAGGTTCTCCGAGTTAAATTTGGGCACCTAGAATTGCGTGCACCCCTGCACAGGTTACCGGGCCAGAAGGCAGAAGCATATTACCACAGAAAGAAGCCATCACTGGAAATTTTCCAATGTCAAAGATCAGCCCAACAATTCTGGCAGAAATGTCCCCACTGCTCTTGGGTACTGAGTAAGCCTACAAAGAGTGGAACTCACATCCAAGGGAGCTGTGTAGATCACTGTCAACCTTTTCATTTGCTTCTGAAATCACAGGTGCCTGTAGGGCAATATAAAGACCACAAGTGTATTATGCTGCAAGGAGAAGCATCACCACGTATTTAAGATGCCATTTTCTTTATTCCTTGTTTCTTTGTCTTAAAAGTGCAATGAAACACTAAGAAAAGACTTGAGGCTGCCTGACTCATGAGTGTTCCAGGGAACAAACAGAAGTCGTGGATCACTGACACCAGCTACGTTAAAATGCTTGAACAGATGACATATTTCAATGGATTTATTTGTATTTTTGTGAGTGAAAGCAAGCCATGTGATTTACTCTGATTTGGGACATTTGTTCTTTGTTATTCCCACAGATTCCTATTGACACAGCTAATTTGTGAAACTAACAGTACACTAGCTGAAATTTTGTCTTCAAATTTAGCGATTCATTATTCGTCCATTTTTAAAAAAGCCAATACACCCAGTCTAGAATCAGAAGGAAAATAATTCACACAGCTCAGACAACCTCAGTAATGAATTGTCAAAGCCAAGGACAAAGCTCAGCAGAAACCTTTGCAAATATTTGCAAACAACTGCTAACAACTCACTGAATTAAAAAGTCAGAGTTGGTAATGTGGGATTTAAATAATTAGCTCAGCTCTACCGCTAAAACAAGGGAGTGCAAAAAGTTGTTAGGACAACTCACTGTAAGAGCAAGGACCACTTCACTTCATAGCTTCAAGAAGCAATTGATGGCAGGGGACATTGATGTACAATAAATGTAGCATGCAATCACTCTGATTGTTTGTGATCATGACATTTTACAAACACTGCTTCTCTGTCATTTTCTAAAGTATTGTTTCAGAGGGTTGTGACAGAGGTAAAAGAAATAAAAAAAGAACAAAACAAGGAGAAATGTCACCCCGTCTCCCTAGACAAGCCAGATTGAAAAATTGAAGAGAAACTGACGTGGGTGAGATAGATTCGTAGCACTGACACCATACCAGCAAAATCAGAATTAGATTTTGAGATTATTGAAGTAATAAAACTACAGATTCTTTTCACAGGAGTTTACAGTATACTGCCTATGTACTATACTGAGTGCAGCAGCACTGGCTTGCGGATAGAGCAAGAAATAACTGGATATTTTTTTATTTGACTCTGCTACTGACATACTCTGTGACCTTGAGGTTCAGGCCCCAACTTGTGAGATAGGGATAATAATCTTAGCCTGTTTTGCAGCTGAGTAGATGAAATCTCTGAGAGCTCTCTTTAAATGCCTGCAGACAATAATTAATGCTCCTTACTCTTCATTGTTTTTGTTATTTTGTAATGAGAATTAAATAAGCTTTAAACTCTCAAAAAAAGTTTCCCTGCACTGACCACACTCCACACCCAGCACAAGCACTACATTTGCAAATGGGCAAATGGAAGTGAACCCAGTTCAACCCCCCTTTCACCCCTTCAGCCACATAAGCAAGGTCAGACTCTAAATTCAGCCCACATGTTTGCAGGCAGGTGCTCAGGCAATATCTGAATATTTCGTATTTTTCACATATATCCAGCAATATCTTTCAGGCTTTCCATATAGCTAAAACTCTCATCCAAGCCTTTTTGTCTCTTCACTTGGCTGTTCCATGCTCTTTTCCCCCTTCATGTTTGCCACTGCCCATTAGGAAGCCTTGCTGTCTGGTGATAGTCATCCCTTTCCCTTCCACTCATATTATGCCTAACAGAAACCTTTTTGACTTTAAAGACTTCTTTTACTTAGGTCCTTCTGTCCAACTTGTCTAGTGTCCTATTGCAATACCATTCCTTGGTTTTCCTCAACCAGGAGTCTAAGCCACTATCAGCTTCTCCTCCAAAACTGTGGTGCTTTTCCCTCGTTATTTGTACTGTGCAGGTGAGATTCACATGGGAAAAGATGAAGATTACCTTATTTTCCATTAAATCTTAATTCAAAAGGAGTTCTACTGTAGGACCTTTAAACTCAAACCACTACAGAGGCAGGCAGCAAGTTTTTAGTTGAATTATTACCCTTTACCAAGCTTGTCCTATAAATAAAAAATGCCCATACCTTGTATCCAGAACTAACAGGGTTGAGCTACTATTTCCATTCAAACCCTTCATTTTGTTTGTAACATTTAAATGCCCAGGACAGAGACAGATTCTTGTTCTCCTTGTTTGTATTTGCATTACTTCTATGACATTTTAAGACCCATTTAATGCTCTAGCACCCATCACCATCCGAATATTTACCACCCAAAATAAAACAAAATTAAAACCTGAAGACCCTCTAGTTTTCATTGCTCTGAAGAAATGGAAAGGGCAATCATATAACAACGGTGTAATGTAAATTACATTAGGGTCACACTACAGAGGGAAGAGAACGGCTAGAGCTCAGAAATTACCCTGGCTTGGAATACACGGACACAAACTAATCAACCATCATTTTTATCTGGAAATAACAAGAAGGTTTCTAATTAGTGAAGTTATGAAGTTCAGGAATACCCCTCCATTAGGTGAGTTTCAGTAGGGGAGCTGGGAACAGGAAATCTAAATGGTTTCAAGTGAATTTTGATCAATTACAAGGGCAATCCAGTGTGCCCACATAAGCAGAGAAGTGGGTGTCACAGAGATCTCCTCCAGTCCCTTGTCACTCCTTTGAACATTACTTGTGCTTCAGCAGTCAGCAGTGTTCGTAACAACTGGTATTCAATGGACCAACCTGCAGCTCAAAGCAGAAATATATTCTCCATGACACATCGATGGGTTTAAAGTTTTACTACCAAAAAACCTTTCTTGTCTAGCGTGGGTATCATACTATCCCACATATACTTCAGCAATGTTACACGTTGTGATTTACGTACAACTTACAAACATACATACAACAGCTAAACATGCACACAATATATAAACATACATACAACACTTGAACTTGTTTCAGCTACTAGCCCTGCACTCTTGCAATTCAAACAATGATTTCCTATATACGATCAGGACCAATAACAGTTTTAAAGTCCGCAGATATCTGCAGTGATACCTGACTCCACTCTTTCTATATATAACAGCAGCTCAGTGTAATTGTTTTAAATACAGTAAACTATTCCTCTGATGATCTGAAGGAAATCAACAGAGGTGCTTTGACACCTACTTATCAGTTGTTTGGCTTCAGGGAAGATCCAGAATCCAGCTTGTGTCCATGGTGTCCTCCTTCACTTTCCTATGCATTCATGCAGCTATGACATTATACAGCTATGAGAAACATTAGCAATAATATTATAAGGTTCCACCAAAAGTGAGTCAGGCACTCTACACCAGAAATTTTCAATGATATAACAAAAATCTCCCTTTTTTTGTACCCAAAGCCTCAGTGTAGATGCAGTTATACTGACAGAGTACTATATATCCCCTGGAATAGAGCAGCAAAATTCTTGTAGTGTAGACTACACCAAAGAGAGAGTGACAGAGACCCTGCCTGTGAAAAACTGGGTAAGGTGGCTCCAGCTGCAGTAATGGAGCATCAAATGCACAGACTGACTCTCAGTGACTGGTTCCAAAGGTTATAACTCAAAACAAGAGACATTTTAAAAACCTTTGAAAACTGTCATTTCTTACTGGTAGGAAATTCTTCTTGTGTTACCAAAACACGAACCATATCAGAACTAGATTAAAAAAAAAAAAGTCTTCTCAGCAGAAACTTCACTACGTTTTTATTGACAGGGGTTTTTTGTTACCATCTGCCATTGTATTGTGTAAATGAGCTAATGCAGGTTTTAAATTTCCAGAGAGTTCTTTGTTTAATTAGGAGGAATTGTATCTTGTAAAAACTATTTCTAGAGCTTGTTTGTGGGAAATCTGTTTTACTAGACTTTGAACAGAGTTATTCAAGTAATATATTCAGGCAGCAATTTACAATAGCTCATACTGACCTTGAACTCACTGTGCAGGAAGAAATGTAATTTCAAATCATCCTTTTGAATCTTAAGCACCCTGATAACTTCATATAGGTACAGGGAGGTGAGCAAGCAGTTTTAAGAGAATGCAAAGTTAAGTTACGTCTCTTTCAGTTCTTTGGTCAAACCCCAAAAGTGAGCAGCTCTTTCAAGATAAGACAGAGACCTTTCCGAACTGCAAAATGATCATCACTAGCTCTGACGTGTACACTGTGCCATAACCGAAGCTGGTTCCAGTATCTTCCATGCCACTGCCAGTAAAGCTCCTGCTCCCAGACAGTCTGCTGCAGATCTGAATGAAAGCCCTTGACTTCCTGGGGCAGTGCCAGATTTCGTATAGAATCATAGAATTATTAAGGTTGGAAAAGACCTCTAAGATCTTCAAGTTCAACCGTCAACCCAACACCACCATGCCTGTTAAACCATGTCCTGAAGAGTCATATCTACACGTTTTTTGAACACCTCCAGGGATGGTGACTCCACCATCCACAGGCTGGGCAGCCTGTTCCAAAGCCTGACCACTCTTTCAGTAAAGAAATTTTTCCTAATATCCAAACCTCCCCTGATGCAACTTGAGATCATTTCCTCTCCTCCTATTGCTACTTAGTCAGGAGAAGAGACCAATACCCACCCCACTACAATCTCCTTTCAGGTGGTTGTAGAGAGAACAACTCTCAATTGACACTGTTCTGGGTAAAAACAGGATTTGGCTCCTGATGGGTTGCTGCCTCTCACTTTCAGTCAGCTTCTATCACTCTGTGCTGCCTTCTGCAGAACAAGGAGAAATGCTGCAAAACTCCCTTCACGTGTTTTTTACTGTCAGCCAACTATCTAGTGTAACCATGGTTTTAGTCATTTTGGGTTACAATTCTAATCAGAAAGTGATTTTCTACAGAAACACTTGGGATAATGGCTGATTGACATTTTTTCATACTCTCATCTCAAAATAATACTTGTCAAAAAATAATATTCAATATTCACTGTGAAGTCTGTCATCACATGAGAAAACAGACACACGGTTCGACTTACCTGACTTATTAGACATCATCCATAGCAAGCAGTGAATAAATAATATCCAAAGATACAGCTGAAACCCAGAGATAGTGGATGACCTGATAGCTTGTGTTTTGCTTGTATGAAGGTGTTTGCAAATAGTTCATTAAACAGAAACATTCAAAATTCAGACTTGGTCAGATTACTTCAGCCCTGCAAACACAATGCATCCAAGTACCATTGAGGATCTGGGTCTGAACAATTTTCCCAAGGTCACACACAAAGCCTGTAGCAGTATGAAGAATTAAACCCATGCTGTCCACATTCAAGACAAATACCATAACACCCAGAGCTTCCTCCCTCTGTAAAAGGAATGTACAACAGGAGTCCCTATTTCCAGATAATACAGGATGTCATCCTCCGATACATGAGAATATTTACACTTCTGAAAAAAAAATCAACAGTTCTTTTGTTTTAACCTTTGTTTTGATCTTGAAGCTTCAATCCAACATTCTCAGTCTCCAAAATGAAAACAGTAAATTGGCATGTCATACAGCTTACAAAATGAGGAGTGTTATCAAAGGCAGGCTCCGTAACTAGACCTTGTTCAGTACACAAGTACAATTCACATTGTTCCCACCTATTACCAGAGCTTGAATACGTAAAATATGAACCATTCCACAATCTGCATGTGCATTTATATTACCTTTATGTGAAACTTAGGAAATAAAAAATGTTTCATTTCCCCTTCAAGCGTAGCACCCTGTGTTGCACAATCCTGCTAGTTATCCTGGTGAGACTAGGCTTTGCCACACACTTTGCAATGGAAAAGTGGACATTTACCCTTTGGGTGTTGGAGTTTAAAAGTGAGGCGGAAACTTCCAGAAAGAAAAGTTATTACATTTTCTCAGATTGGTGACACTACTTGTTCCCCAATTTCATGGGAGTTTGCGTGGAGTTTAAGAGCATTTTCTAGTTTACACAGGAAAGACTGTGGTTCCAAATAAAACATTACCATAAAGTAAAAGCATTTTGCAGTGTTTCAGTCTGAAGTAAGGTATAAAGTAGAGGCATTCACTGAGTTTTGCTCCAAGTTTCCCAAACTCCAGATCCAAAGTAAAACTTAAGAATAATCTTGAGAAAAAAATAGCAGATTTTTGGGGGGTTAAGTTCTTGCAGAGCAAAGCAATTAAGACTTAGACAGTTTTAAAGTTACATTTGAAGGATCTCCATTTAACTGCTTACAGCCTCTGTTGTGTGACTCCAGTTGAAATAAAACCAAGTCCTTATTCCTGCCTTGCATGGAATCTTCACCTCTAATCCCTTCTTCTTTGTGATCTCCCAAATAGCTTCCTTCTTCTCATCCTGCTTGACTGCACTACTGCTCTCCCCATTCCTTACTGCTCTTATGGGGTCCCCTTCCACAACAACCTCACTTCCCAGCACTGTCTCTGCTGCAGAACTTCTGCTCATTTTGGTATTTCTCCCTTCCTCTTTTTTCCTTTCCTTTGTTCCTGCACCTCAACTCATCTGATTCTATTTTCCCTGGGTCAATTTAAATCCTCCCAATTCCTAGCTCTGCTTTTTTTTCCTGTTTTTACTCCTGGAGTCCTTCCCAACATCTAATCCTAGTCTCTGGCTGCAGTGTTTTATTTCTTTGTATTTTACCCTTCATAGAGACAGCCGTGACAGAGCTCCCTTTCTTTATGAAAGCCTGGCAAATGCAAGACTTTTACCATGAACAGAGTTTGAGTCTTCTCTGCTGCATACTGAAAACATCAATTAATTCACTTTTTCCTTATGGACCATGTATTCGCACTGTTCTCGAAATAAAATACTGCAGACTCCATTACCATACTACCACTGGGACCTTACCAGCACCAGGCAGAGAAAAATGTATGACCTCCTTTATCAAGTACCTTCTTCTTTTCATTCAAGACCTTCCTTTGACTGCTCTTTCTCAAAACATTTCTATCCCATAAACAAGTTCAAGTCCAGTTCTGCCAAATATTAGAATTTCTTCCGATGTCTTTATATCATTCTGGTTTTAAGCTATATATTTTACGAAGAACGGCAGGGTTAGTTCCAGTATCAAAAGGAGAGCACACTCAATACAATTCATTGTTTACTGTTCTACCCCAATTACCTGATGTCTTTTTGGTAACCTAGGAGTTTAAAGCAAAATGAACTAGTAACTTTGGTGGATATAACCATGTGCTGAAAATATAACACTGACTCCTTTATTTTATGAAAATATTTTTTCAAACTTTCCACTTCATGTATTGCAGTGGGAAACAAAATTGATCTAATCGGATTTTAAGACATATGTGTTTAAGCAATGTTTTCGGAAAAAAAGAGAAAAGTTTCACATAGTATACAATACCCATATGCTTTCATAGCTGGTCCAGATTCTAGGAAAGATATTTCTTACTTTGCTGAAAGTAAAAATATCATGAACAGTTATTTACAGGAAAACCACTAATCCTCTCAAATCAAAAAACAGCACTAAGTTAAATTTTGTTCTTTAAATGAAATTGACAATTTTGTAAGGGAGATCAATTTTTAAAGTTGGCATCAAAAGGGATCCCACTTGTTACTCTGATTTATTCACAACAGCTTTACGTGTTTGCACTTACAACAATGAAAACTCCATTTGATCCAAAAATTCCCCAACTTCAGTAGACTTTTGGTGTTATTTAGATAATTTATTCTCAATAGTAGTCTGTTCAACACTTGATGCCATGAGGAGTGAGAATGTGCTGGGAAGCGTCTTTGAACCATTTCAAGCAGCCTGTAAGAAGCTATCCAGCAAAGAAGATTAAACATTAGCTGATTACTGACAACTAATTAACAATGTCAACGAAACACAGAAACTGAATTAATAATAATTATATCATCAACACACTGATCATCTTGTAGAGAATCCCAGGGAAGAGGAGAGGTTAATTACTCACTGCTAGCAGAACAGCAGGAAGTCGACCGCAACCATGCCTCTGCATGGTGTTAACTGCCAGGCAGATAATTAATTAACATCATAATTGTAATGCAGGCAGCATGAAAATATTGAAATATTACTTCATTTCCATTCTATTACCTACCCAGCACATACTATATCTTAGAGGCTGGAACTACAAATATTCATTGTGACCAGACTACTGGGTCACATGGCTATGACTTTATTTTACTTGAGAGGTCTATAATAAATGACAGACTGGGAGGTTTGGGCAGAGGACAAAGAGGCAGGAGGGATTCAGTTCTGATACTGATTTCTCCTCTCTTGACATAAGAAGTTCATCATGATTCAAGAAGAATTAAACTTGTAGGTATGTGCACAGCTAATGAGAGTTAGACTGTCAACCTTTCTTCCAAAATAACAGAAGATTTGGAAAAGATGTTAAGTCACGTACTTGAACCAAGTCCAAAGCAGGATTTCAGGGACAAGTTGCATGGAGTTTACCTGTCATATGGACCTTGCACTCCCATGCTGAATGTCATCACCTTCAGCTCCTCTGAAGATCATTCTTCAGATCCTTTGGTTTGGGTGATGTCTATGAAAGCTGCTCTTCTTCCATCACAAGTTGTTTGGCTTGAAGCAGGAATGCCTACAGTCCCTGTTGTGTGGCCTACAAGATGACATACCACATAAATGGAAGCATTGTGCACAGTTCTGGTCAATCTTATCCAGGACAGACAAATTCAAACACACATATCCAGGACAGACAAATTCAAACACACAGCCTGCCAGGCTGATCAAAGGAAAGAAAAAGAGACCAAAGGATTTTGTTGTATGCAGGGTAGTAATGAAAGACAGAGATGAGATATGGTTGCTGGACATTCACTGGTTGGACATTACAAGAAAATCTCTGTACGTCAGAAAGCTACTTTAAATCTCATGGTACAAACTGAGCTAATGAAACCAACCACTTGCAAAATGAAGCTCAATACACTTGTTATATGACATGGGGCCAGGAAGGGGCTTTGATCTGGTAAATCAAGAGGTCCCCTACTGCTCTCCATTCTGTTGAACAGCCAGAAAGACTTTTCTATGCCCACCTACCCCTCTGAAAAAAACATTACTGTACTTTGTGTCCAAAAATATATGTCCTATAACCATGTTCTTCTGAGACTTCAGCCTGGTGAACATAGGCCATTTCTAACAGCCATAAAAAAACCTCCTTGAAATCAGAGGAGAGATAGGTGCAGATAATTGATTTACTAAAACTGGTCTCATTTTCCTGGTTTGTGCCAAGTTAAAAAAAGAGAAAAAGGAACCAGAAAAGCATGTTGGGAAAATCATGACTCTGCAAAATGCCCAGGGAGAATTAGAGCTCAAAGCCACCATTAACACCAATTGAGGAAAAAGGGTGAGTACTGGAATAAATTTAGCTGAATAGTGCACAAGAAATCTGGATCATATTTCTTTAAAACTGTGCGTCACAGCAGACCTTCTTGAAGGCAAACAGCGACATAAGACAAAACGTGCAAAGATAGATATTGACATTTGATGATCTGTAAATTTAAAATCCCTTTTTTAAAATATTTGAGGGCTTGAAACAGAATAGTTTTGAAAGAGATGACCTAAAATAAAATAAGCTTACCAGAATCAGATCCTGTTAGGTTCTCACAGAGAGTGCCCTCAAAAAGATTTGTTCATGTATACCGTGGACAAAATTCTCTTTAGCACCCAAATTCACTGCATGCTGTTTGCAAAAGGAACTGTGCAATATCAATCCGGCAGCAGAACAGGCTCGTGGTTATGCCTAGGATGTGATGGACACATCAGGAGTTAATTCCCGGTTAAAAAGGTTATGGCCTTTCTGTATACAGCCTACCTCTGATATATACAAGCCTGTCACACCAATTAATTAACTGCTTGTATAGCTACATCTACACCTGCAGAGCAGTAGAAGTCATACCTGGAGAAATATAAATAAGTTCATTAAGAGTTTGAAAGATGTTTCAACAAGGAATAAGTATTACAGTAGACAGATTTCCATAACACTTCTTGAAAAGAGAAGGACAACTACTCTCACATTCTGGCCAATATTCCCTCCCTTTGTATCAGAGGATCTAACACTCAGGGCCTGTTTGTGACCTCTCTCCTCTCATATTAATGCTTGTGCAGTCACTATATTATCAGTCTTTAACTCATAACCTTGACAAGCACTCTGGGACTCACAGGAGCTGCATAACACCAAGTTCTTTTCGTTCTGCCTAGGGTCAGGCCTCATTTTGGTATGCAGCTAATGAACTTCTCACTGGAGGTCATGCTTGGAGTATTAAACAGATATATTGAACATCTACCAACAATATTAAACACAGGACAATTGGTTCTTATTTGCATCGCAATAAGTCAGGGGTAGTCCTACTGTCTTCCTGAGACTTTTTCCAGGGCTAGTGTAGAGTGAGAGCCTTAGACGAACCAGGTCCTTTATGACCAGCTGCAATCATTGCTACCCTCACACCCAGCCATGTCCTCATGAGTACAAATAGGATTCAACTTACCCTGCAGCCTGCAAAACTTAGAACACACCAAGTGAGGGAGAGATGCAAAATGCAGAGCATTTTTAAATTCCTGGATCATTGCTTGAATTTCACCCATAATTAATGAAGAAGATTTTTACTGTAACAACAAGATAATAAATAAATAAAACTCCAAAGGACTCTAGTCAGCGTTAGTGACTCCTTATTCTGTCACCTAAAGAAACTAATTCAACTTTGAGAACAAAGGATAGATGTATTTTATAGCTAAACATAGACAACAAATAAAAGGATTTACAGCTGTGAGAGAAACACCTTATATTGACGCAACACAGAATCACAGAATCACAGAATGGTAGGGGTTGGAAGGGACCTCAGTGGGTCATCTAGTCCAACCCTCCTGCCAAAGCAGGGTCACCTACAGTAGGCTGTAGAGGACCTTGTCCAGGAGGGTCCTGAGTATCTCCAGAGAAGGAGACTCCATCACCTCCCTGGGCAGCCTGTTCCAGTGTTCCGTCACCCTCAGAGGGAAGAAATTCTTCCTCATGTTCAGGTGGAACTTCCTGTACTTCAGTGTGATGTCCAGCTCCCATGTGTCTTTCTGTTTCCTTTCATGATAACAGATCCATGTGGTTTGTGTGGAAGAGTTTCTTACAAATATAACAGTTCCCTCTGGGAAATTCCATAGCCTACTCCTTTCTGTACCCTTTTTAACTTTTTTACCCTCTTTCTAATGGAAACATGGGACTGGAAAAAACTTTGTGTTTATTTTAGAGATAAAAGAAATTATTCTTTCACACATCTGTAAATGTCATCTGCTGCATCTTTTGCATTTCCATAAGTACAACTTTATTATGCCACAATATATAATGTAAACGTAAAATCAGAAAACAGGAGATGCCAGCCACTTTAGCCTGCATCACTGATGCACACAAATATATTCACTCAAAGCAGCTCTCCTCTTGATTCATTGAAATGGGCACGATGCTTCTGTAATGAATACTTGTATCTCAAATGATGGAGAGAAGATATAGTCGTATGTACCTCATCCTACAAAGCAGAAGCAGACATGCATGAAGTGTAATGAATTTTTAGGAGTTACTGTTTGGATACTGTAGTCCATAATTCTTTTAAACACTACTTCTGGTTGTCTGAGGAGTTGTATGAACTTTTAGTGTGGGTTTTAAATCTGGTTTTCCTCTGTCCTTTTGTCTTTCATACACTAACTTCTTCACAGAGTCTAGGCTTGGCTAGTCCTGAAGTCTTCTCTTGCTATGATTTTTTCCTTACATGTCCTGTATTATACACATGTAAAATGTGGGATCTTTCTAATATAGAGCTGAACAAACATGGGTATAATTTCCAGTGTAAGTCAGTAATGCTAAATCAAAACTAATAGAGAGTGATTCCCAGAAGGAAGCACATCATAGTGTGATGAGTTGATCTTTAAAGATATGATTGCATATTGGACATTTCAAGTAACTTTGCCCAATTACATCAAAGGACACTGGTTACTGCATTAAAGGTTTTGTTAATCTCAGTAAAGAAAGGGTGGTCTGAAATGCAGTCACTAGATAATTAAAATTAGAATGCTATAGATGGCTACTAGATTGCTCATTTTACATAACGAATTGAAAGCCTAATAGGAAAACTCATAATACCAGCCCTCTTAACATTAACAATTACCATGATTAACAATGATACTCACAACTCATTTTTCATTAAAGACTATGGGCAGAGATAAGCTTGTTTATATAGACTAGCTTTTGAACAGATGAGCTATTTATCACTTAGAAAGCCATGAAAGGACAGAACAGCACCCAGCAATTAAAACTTGCAAAGTGACCTTGTGACAGTGAAAGACCCACCCTCCTCTGAAGCAACAGTAAGGCAATTGTTTTTAAATCAGAAATTCAAAGATTATTTGTTGGTTTGTTAAATCATATATCTTGACTTTGGAGTGACTGGAGTGTACTGCTGAGTATAGGAGGGCTTTCGTGCAGCTGCAGGTTTTCCAGTCTACACCACAAATCAGAGAAGTGAAGTTTTAAGAGATACTAGATCAAAAGATCAATGCGCAAAGGATCAATAATGTTTTATATTAAAACAGCAAATAAAGAAACAAGGTTTCGCATAGGTGTTTTCATAGACAAAGACCCAAGCATATGCAATGTATACACCTCAACTTGAAATCCCCATCAATCCTCATTTTCCTGCTCTTATTTTGGGTTCCCTGTCTCTGTGCTGTAACCTCTCATTACTCGTCCCAGACTAAGCTTTTGAGAAGAAGAAGGTCTCTTATTTACTTGTCACCAAAAAATAATACAACTGGCTCTTGCTCCCAAGGTCTTGAGACTTTTCTGATAGGTTCATGTGAAGCACTGTGGACTGGAGATAATACATGTATCAAAAGAACAGGAAAATAGCACTGAAGTAGATGGAACAGGTCTCTCTAAAGATGGGCAAAAAATCAGACATGGCTAAACTGTTCAATTCAGGTATCTGACAGTTGCCAGATTTAAAGATTAGTCATTTCATCATGATATTTGATATGCTCAGAAAGAGTACAGTGTAATATTAAAGGAGACTAAGAAATAGCACAAGCTGATTGCAAGATATCCTAGCTGGCATGAGTCAAATAGCCATTGAAAAGGGAAATAAACATTGAAGAACAGCATGCATCTACTGTAGTCTCACCACTATAGCTTTAGGGAAATAAAAGGAAAAGAAAACTTAGAAGCAGCTTTGCAAAATGACTAGTTTGAAAGATATTATGTTTATATGCTCAGCCAGCCTTTAATTCACATCCAGAAGCCAATGAGGATTTTTATTAATCAAATTAATTTACTATTCAATTAAAAAGCAAAAATTAATGTGAAAGCTCTATGATACCAGCTGCATCAGAAACACACACACCCATATATGCATATAGACTCATTTAAAAAATAATGAACTATCTGTCCACAAGTAACATATGTCTCAAGAAATTTTCTTTATTTACTTTGGAAAGAAATTAGATGTAAGAAATTTCCTTAGTGGAAGAATGAGTGGGAATCACACTGCAGCCTTCAAGAGCAGAGACTGTGCCTTTTTCATGCTTCTCTGTTCTTCCAATATTACTTGATTCAGGATGATGTGTTTCTGAGAGGTGAGCACAAGCTAACTAAACGTAATTAGCATACACTACAATTATTTCCGCATGGCTTCTCCCATTGCTATGCTTTTTTCAGCAGCTGATGAGAATATCTACAGCTGATTTATAACACATAACTCCTCCTATACCAGAATACCCTGCAAATTCTGGATAAGTAGCTGAGAGGGTTGCCACAGGCTGGGAGGAAGGGAAAGCACGCGGCATGTGTTTGTGGAGCCAAGGCTGTGCTGAAGGCAGTGGCAGACCTATCATGAGTCATGTTCTGCTGCCTGGACATCAGCTAGAATCCCTTCATACTCCCTGTGCCTGCTGCTATTTTGGTAAAGACATTCTCCAAACCATGATTTCCCAGTAATCAGTGTAACATCATGTTGTGCAGATGGGAGACTTAGCAGGCTCTCCTTTTCAACAGTGCCTGTCTCACCATGGGACAGATGCTCTTGCTGCTTTGCTGACAGCTACTGAGGAGACATCTCACTATTTGACCTCTGTTATGATCCCAGGTTATTGCTTGTATGTATATAAGCCTGATTGTTGTTTTCCGTAAGGAAGAGAACGGTTAAACTTTACTATCCTTCCTCGTCAGCAGACAATGCATGGTGCAGCACTCTATACTTCACACCAACCCCAGCCCACCGCTTGTGGGTCGCATATTTGTATGTGTGGAGCTTCATGCAAAACCAAGTGTTTCACTTCTTCGACTTGTCTGCTCTCCTGGCAAGCCTCCTGTTTTTACCAACAGAAGAGGGATAGGGAACCATTCAAGTTGTGGGGTCTGAAGGATAAAATGTGTCAATAATAATCTTGGCCTTTCTTTACTACAAGTGCTGGTCCAGCCAAAACCACGGCCTTTTAGGTCAAGCCTATTGATTATAACTTATGTGTCCAGAGCTTGTGATGCCCCACAGGTGCACTTACTTGCAGGGTAAACAAGTGTCAATCTGTGAATTATGGTATTTACTTTTGCACTGAAGATGTCAGAAAAGATGACAAATTGCCTCCTTTCAGGGGTCTTGAGGAAGTTCGCAGTAAACTCTCATATCAACAAACGCAAAGACATTCACAGACTAAAGGCTGTTACTTGAATGCGTGCTTCCAAAAGAGACAACGTGGATGAAGGTCTCAGAAGTGATGAATGCCCTGAAGTCTAGCATGCTCTATTAGCAAATAGAGTCTAGATTCAAGCAGTGGAAAGCACTTTTTGCATAACTCTCTCTTCCAATAACAATCAATTTTCAAAACCCGTGTGGGTGAAACCTGTAATCCCAGTTCCAAGGCTGTAAAATAAAAGTAACTCCAGTAATGAAAATGGAGTAATCAGAAGAGATTAATTGGAGAATCAGAGAGCAAAATCTGTCTGAACAGATTTCTCCTGTTGATAATGTCAGAGGAAGAGGAAGTGGAGATGAATTGTTTGGCTTGAGTTTGTTTCTTTGATAGAAGCTTGCAAGCCTGGTTTGGTAAATCAGAGCTACAGAGAGGTTAGATGGGAATTTAATCATGATTGACACAAAAATGACAGTCTCTTTAAAGGTAAGTGGTACATCATCTGCTTTCATCTATGATGTCGTGCACACAATATCAGATCCACTTCAGATATACATATTTACATAAATAACATTGGAAAACATTATTTACATCCAGTTTTCTTGAAAGTGAGTTTTAAAAAGGATCTGTTGCTGATACATGTCTACATCCCACCAATCAAAAAGTTCAGACAGTTTTTAGGACCCAGACGACGGAATCACAGAATAACTTTGCTTGGATTATGACCTTTGTAGGTACACTGGTCCAAGTCTTTGCTCAAAGGACGGCTGGCTTTGAAGTTTGAGAAGGTTGTTTAATGCCCTGTCCAGGGAAGTTCTGAGTGTCTCCAATGACAGATACTCTACAGACTTTCCAAGAAACCTGTTCTAGTTTTCGATCACTGTCATTGTGAACCTTATATGTAATTGAAATTTTCCTTGTTATCACTTGTGTCTGTTGCCTTTCGTCCTTTTTTCTACAGACCTCCGAGAAGCATCTGGCTCTGTCTTCTCTACAACCTTCATTAGGTAGATGAAATCAGCAATAATATCCCCATAATGTCCCCACTCATCCCTCTCTCCTCACAGCTGAACAAATCCAGCTTTCTCACCCAGTTTTTGTATGGCACATGTTTTGGCACGTGCTCCAGAAGATCCATGAGATTGTTGAGTGTGTTCAGCTGTTGCAGAGGCTTACACATCTCAGGACTTAGCCCAAGTTAAACTAGGGCGGTGAAAAGCAATGAAGAGGGACTACACAATACATGAGAATGTAGAGATTCAGCTGTCCAATCTCTGCTCTGAGTACTGTTTACAAATATTAAACTAAACAGTCGTGAGATAATATGTTGACACTGTTCATTTGATAAGACCAAAAATACCCTATTCTTCTGCCGAAGTTTCTCACCCTGGAGCTAATGCCCTAATAGCTAAGCCACTACACAAAGAGAGGGGAGTTGGTACCTACTCCAGTTCTAAGTAAAACTAATATTTAAAGCATGTTCAACCTGCTCCTTTTCTTGGTAAGAAACTGAAGTTTTAGGAGAAAGTCCAGTCCAAATTAGTCCTTCTTTAGCAAAGGAAATAAAAGGACCTAAACACTGATGTGGGCAAGATTAACATTCACCTCCAATCTCTGTGCTTTTAGCCACTGAAAGTAGTCTGTGTAGTCTCTGGTATGGATCTGTTCTGGTGAAGGTCACTCTCCATACCTTATACACAGTTTGCAGAGGCTTCAGCTCAGTCACCAGGGTCTGTTACAATAGCAAGGCATGGAAACAGTCCTTTCTCAGCCTCACACTTTGCAGGACTTACCCCTGGTCGTCCAGGTAGGCAGTAGCAGGAGAAAGAATTGAGACCAGTTTTCCCTAGTTCCAGCACATTCCAGTAACCACGAGACACCAACAGAATGATCAGAGAGGCAGATTAAGGACATACAACTGGACAGGCATCTGCTGAAACTTTTAAGTCCAAAGAAATAGTCTATTCTCATTTCTGCACCTATTTTTCTGAGACAGCTTGTTCTGAAAGATGAAAGGAAAATAAAAATGTCGGGTTTACTTTTTTTGTTAAGAAGGAAATGAGGAGTGAAAGTATGCAAAGAGAGAAAGTGTAAATGGAGAGAACACCCATAAAAAGAACCAGTATGATCTGGAAACTGCGTATATGCATAGATGTTTACATATGCAGTAAACACGCATATACATCTGAATGAAGCCTTAGAGATAGGAAGCTGCAACAATGCACATGAAAATATGATGCACTTTAAGCTTGTATACATAAAGCTTCTTGGGTTCATTTTCCTGGATCTCCTTATTCGTGATTTATTTCTGAAGACTAAATTAAGTTTTTAAGTAAACAATTGCAGTGTAACAAGCTAATCTGGGAACTACGTAACTAATTCCTCACTCTTATAGATAGGGAAAACATTAAATTAGTATTCTGTCCATGTTAATTTTTAATTTAAAGCCTTTAACCAAAGCACAATGGACTTTTGACATAGAAATATTAAAAATTAAATTTCCTGAGTTCATTATCTGATAATTAGAACTAAATAACATCTTAACTGAGAGACAAACCCCACGCAAAGCAAGTCAGTTCCATTTAAGATTCCATTAGAAAAGTGTTTGAGCTAGTATGTAATGGACCATAAAATTTAATTTGGAAATGATATTACCAAAAATGATGGAATGATACCAGTCACAAAAGGACATGTAGGCAGCCCTCATCTTTTCATTTGGCATGATGTTCTTCTATTGATTGTGTAGAATTAGAAAGGAATTACTTAATATTGCATAGAATAACACATGTAGGGGTTTTTACCTTTTCTCCAGCGCCTCAGTATTTAAAAGTCAGAATTGACCAGTGTAGCTCCATGTAATTACAAAGATTTCCTTATCTTAGCCTATTTGCTGAAGTCATCCTAAAGAAAGGGTCCCCTAATCCATTGGCTGTCTCATATCTCATTTACATTGGTGGTAATCCCCATCCTATCTCAGTATTTAGGTAATGACTTTGGGATTAAATTGCACTTCTTGCAATTCTTTACTTTCAAATCTCTACAACATATCAGCAGGGCCCAGCTGAATAGGGCTGTCAGAGGACTGGTAATGCAGCTGGGTAGGTAAGGCCTCTGACTTTACAGTGAAATTAACTTTCTTCATAATAGGGTTTTAAGAAAAGAAAACCTTGACTCCATGTAGCAAAGTATTTTAGGATGTTATAAAAAGATGCTGGGATTAAGTTATTTTAAGCTTTCTAAACCAGTGTATTTAGCTACTTTTGCTGCATTTATGGTTAAGGTGGTTTTAGTAAGTAATTTTCAGATAATTATCAGTCTAAAAGACCTGCAAATGTCAGGTGTATCTTAAATTTTACTTTATAAAAACCTCTGAAGAGTATTGGTCTGAACCACTAGGATCACATCACTAACTTTCCTTTAATCTTTCACATTTGATGAGCAAAAATCTGCTCTTTGTTATGGCCTCATATTGAAAATGAGAAGCAATTAATTAGAAAATTAAAAATTTAGGGCTGAATTCAAGCAGATATCTAAGTACATTTCTAAATTTCATCATGCAAATAATTTTAATGAAGTCACGACAGCAAAATGTATTCAAAATCAAGTATTGATTTAAATGTCTTCCTAAATTTGGACTTCAGTAAGAAATTTGTCATGACAGAGTCATCTTTTATATCTGTTGCAATAAAAACACAGTTTTGTAAAATACGTGCACATATTGGTGAAAGAAAACTAAATTACAAGTCTTGTTACAGCTACAC
Source organism: Opisthocomus hoazin (assembly GCF_030867145.1). Taxonomy (NCBI): domain Eukaryota; kingdom Metazoa; phylum Chordata; class Aves; order Opisthocomiformes; family Opisthocomidae; genus Opisthocomus; species Opisthocomus hoazin. Next base: position 8,724,330 of record NC_134418.1, on the reverse strand, counting down.
TATGAGTATGAATAGAGATAGTGGAATATACAGGTGTTATCTCATAAAGTTCCACTATAGCAAGGTATTTTTATTTGCTGAACATGGCATTTCTAAGTCCTTAAGATGCTTTGCTTTTCAAATATTTATTTGCTCACATTTCAACTTTAAAACTTCAGCCGTTTCCAAGACTGGAAGAATACTTTGTTTTGGCAGATTAAGAGCAACATACCACCTTGTTCACCGAGTTGCTGTAACACACCACATATCGAATGAGAGGCTTCGTGTTTAGCAGATGGGTCATGACACAGCAGAGGACATGCCTTTTGCCATCACTCTGAAAAGCAGTTCAAGGCAGCCCAGTATAAATCACTTGAGGAATCTAAATTCGGACATGCTCCTCACCTCGGCAGCTGCATCCTGCAGAGCGTCCATCTGCACTGAAATCAGGGCCAACAGAAGTGTGCCCTGTCATCTGGTGCTGAAGCCACCTTCTAAAAGGCCCATGTTCAGAAGCCCACAGCAGGAGACACCTCACCTGACCCCTGTGTTGGCCTTTTCTGCATACATCTTAGGAAACAAGCCTTTTACAATGTGTAAGTACTTTCTTTCCTTTTCCACGGGAGCAAAGCCTTCTGATACCACCCCACTAGATCACACTTCACATGGAATAGTGGAAGATTAGGCAAAGTTATGGAAAAAAAATTGTTGAAGCTGTTAAGCCCAAAGATACCAGCTCTGTCATGACAGGTCTCCAAGTTGGACCACCGGATGGTAGCAGTATTTCCTAATGTGATAGTGCATTGTGATTGCCCTCTTTTATCCTCTTCCTTAGGCACAGACACTGATCACTGCCAGGGATGGGACGTTAGCTAAATGGGCTTTCGGTCTAACCCATGCTGGTCATACACATAACCATTGTTATTGTCTTACAACAAATAAAAGTCATAAACATTCATACTAAGAAATAATGTAAAATTATATATGTCCTTCTTGTTGCACATTTTTCTGCTGCGGATGCTAACACCTGGATGAGTTGTGCTTTTGATGCATGCAATTAATTTGGATGGCAACTAGTAAAATGAGGACTGGCTGGTCTACTTTCCAATAGGACTATGTTCAGAAGTTACTATGGGGACTTCTCATGCTTGGTCTCAGGTGAAAACAGGTATTCAACATGTACTTCTATGTTCCTATGATCTTCAGTTTGACTGCTATTTCAAGTCTCTCTGTCAAATGGGTGGAAAGAAAATACAAGCAGTTGTGCTTTCCCCATGGCACTGCCCGACACTGCCCTCAGTGCATGAGCTGTCTGCAACAAGAGGCTAATGTTGTACCTGCAACTCTAACAAAAGTCTTCAGTCCCAAATGTTAATCAGCTCCAGCCTCAGCCCTAACAGGACGCTGTCAGTAAGACAAAAATAGACTGTCAACAGCTACAGGAGGGAAAACTCCAGACTCATACAGCTGCAAGAGACAGTAAATCTCTAGGACGTTGTTCTGTTTGGAGATCACTTTGAATTTTCCCATCAGAAGTCAGAGACCTCATGAGTAAAATTAACTTTGGTGACAATCATTGGCTTATTTATCTTTCAGGGACACCTTTCAAGAAATCACAGGTCCACCTCTGTAGAGGGGTGAGCTGCCTGCTCTCCTGCCTCTTCTGCCTACATGTGCCCTGGAGGCTCACAGCCATCGGTCCAAGGGAAGTGAAGGAGTGGCAGCCGAAGGCCAAGCAATGAGTTTGATCATTCGAGAAGGAGAGGAAACTTGCCAGAAATGCCAAAAAACTTCCATACAGTGTCTTTATTCTCATTTCACCTCACTTTGAGGTGAAAATAGTTTTACAAGGTATTAGTGAACCCACTTCCAGAAATGTTATTTCAAACTACCACTTCAGTTTGCTGCTTTCAAAGTTGCCTAGGAATCACAGAGGCTTTTTTTTGAAATGTCTTCTTTGAGTATGAAATCAAATTTTTGCCATACATGCTGCTCAGAAACAGCAGTAACAAACACTGCAGGTAACTACTAAGCAGTGAAGTTCCATCAGGACAAAGAAGAAAGGTAAGACAAGGAAACCATATTAAATTATAATTAAACTTACCCTTGTTTATACTCTTGGTATTTTTACAACAAGCTGTAATTTCTGCTCTAAGAAGCTTCTGAAACACGTAACAGTCACCTACTCAAGACCGTAAATAGGGCTGAGTAACTCTCATCCCACAGAGTCTCCAATATGGCAACCTGGCATGACAACCCCATGCAGCTGGTGTAAGGGACTGGGGGATGGCATAAGCCACACAGAGGAGATCATGCCTTTCCCACCTGCTCCCTGCAATGCCATCATTTATCTGGAAAAGGAAGAGGCTTTGCCTCCTCATCCCCGTTCATATCAGGGCTATGTACACCAGAATAAGGTTGAAATTCACTTTGAAGGGAAGCTGCATAGTCCAATGGTTACCAGAACCTCGACTGTTAGGTCAGGAGCTGGGCAAGATGCTGAATGTAAAATTATCAGACCATCTATGGTATGCAAGATAATTAAGGCCGAATTATCTTTATGCTTCCAGAACCTCAAAGATACATGAACATCAACCTCCCACATTTAGAACTAAAATGTATGAGGTTTTGATGTTTGGGTGCCTTTGAAGAGCACATTCTCTACCTGGCGTAAAGATAGTCTTCCCACTGTCAGACAAAGACACTGTAAAGCTTACCTCACTGGCTGTGTAAACCCAAGTTCGCACACAAGAATGGTGAAGATTTGCAAGTGATGTGCAAACTTTTTTTTACAAATAACATTTGAAAGCATATTCTTTAAAGGCACACCTAAGACAATGCACAAGGGCAACTACCTTTTCTGCTACAAACCCTATAGATAACAGAAAACATTAAGCACATAATGGCTGAAGTGTGCTATACTATGAGTGCTTAGTCCATTTCACATGTCTCCTTGCTGTCTCTTCCATACACTTGGCTCTGCGGTTCAGCTCAGTTGTATCCAATGATGAGTGATAATTGGAAGCCCTCCTCCTGCCATTCTCCAGAATGATACGGAAATTAATTCTTGTACACTGTGTGTTGCATACACCAAGGGAAGTTGACCCTATCAATTTACATACACTATAGGGGCCTGCTATCACACTGCAGCCAGCAAACAGCTTCTCTTATCTAGGAAAGACCCTCATTTGTTATTTCTTGCTGAATACACCCACTCCCATTATTTCTGTAATTCTTTGCAATAATAGACCTTACCCTAATGAAACCCGCATTATGAGAAGGTTATAGTCCTGACCCAAAGACGATTAGCTCTGTGCTCTGTTATTGCTACATATGTAATTGTGTAATTGATTTTAAAATTTACTTTTGTGTCCCCAAACCATAACGCGAGCAGCCCATTAAGGGGGAGAAATATAATTAATATATCTATTAAAACGGGGCAGGATATTTTTGCAATTTTAAGATTATGCAGGTAAGTGTACACATAAAAACAAGGAAGAAATGCAAAAGTTGAGATTCTCATCATAGTTCACTTTAGGTAACTTATGCAAAGGATGTACATTTTCAGTATACAACAAACAGCCCAGACACAGCTCTACAAGATGTACCTGGTAGGTAGGGGTTCAATTTTATATACAACTCTGTGCAGCCAAGTGGATAGAGTATTCTGCAGGCCTCAGCCTTTGTTAGTCTATGATAATGAAGCTATGAAAATCTTTGCTTCCATATTATTTAGTTCTGTAAGTATGTGACTGCATCTAACACCATATGAATATTGTTTGCTGTGGTCAACAGATACATGCTAGATGATTGACAATTCATGGTTCCATAATTAAATCTAAATAAATAAAAACATACATAATTAGCATCATATGGTTTTTTAACTCATAAGTATTTAGTCCTCATTTACACCTAGTCCTTCCCTCAACTGACAGCTTCCCATTGTCTAAAGCAATCTGAGGCACACAGATCCCTGCTCTGTCTTAGGTATTAAGATGGGGACAAATTCTGTCTTCAGACCAAGCATTGCCCTGCACTACAGACTCTGCATTTGTGCACTTGTAAGCCCACCATGAAATGTGGGCTGTCGCCATGCAACAGTCCTACTACCACTTGCACAGTAGCAGTGTAGACTAGACTGCAGCCTTCTCAAGGCAGAGCAGGTTTTACACTAAGAGCTTACACAGCAACAGAAAAGAGAGACCTGGCAGCGGGGAGGTGGGAGAGACAAGACCTGCTAATGAAGCCTGCCAGAGGCCACTTCAGAGTCATTGCTCAGCAAGCCACGCCAAGGATATCCAGCTGCCCAAGTATGACTTCAGCGATTGGATGGGTGACAGCTGGGCTAGATACATTTCTTATGAACTCGCTTGGTACCTCAAATGTCATTTTGGTGGACTCCATCACGTGTTCCTGCATTCAGTCTGTAGCAGCAGCCTAGCACCTCATGCCTGAGATGCTGCAGCAGAACAGCAAAAGCCCTCAGCAGCAGGGTTAACTTTCTTTAGCAAAAACACAGGCATCTAGTGTTATTTAACAAGTCCCACATGCCCTCCAGATGCCTCTCTGGGTGGCAGCCGGTATCTCATGGGTCCAGCACCGTAGCTAGCGGCCGCTTGTGGCTTCCCTGAGGATGCCTAAAATAGCATCAGTACTTGTGGGCAGCTGTGTCGTGTCCTGAGCGACTTTCTGACGAGCAGTGAGCTTGTATCAAGGATGTTATTGACTCTGAGGGTGACATCTCATCATAGATTGGTGTCAACTGTAGGTGCTGGGTCTACACTACAGCGTCAGCTCTGGAGACTGAGACCATCCAAAAAAGCTGTATGTCCTACACCTACAAGAGAAAACTTGCACCTCCTAAATCAATGGCATCATTGACAGGAACTTCTGCCTCACGTGATACTGGCTTAAAAATACTATAATCAAGAATCAGGGTTTTTCCTCATCTTTGGACATGTTCTTATTCCCACTCAGAATTACTCATTATCAGAGAACCATTTTACACGGACATGCCTCTATTGAATTGGATTTGTGAGATAAGTTAAGGAAAAGGCAGTTGCGTAATTTGCACACAAAGTGGTTGGAATTGATCTAAAACAAACCTTTAACTTTCAAACTGGTTTAAATGGGGAAAGGACCATTGGATAATTACATCATTTAACACATCGATTGTCTAAAAGTCAATTCTAATGATTTCAGAAATAGAGGGCATTGTGGTTTCCTCATTTTTAAGGAAAGATTTTTGCTCCGTGCAGAGGAGTAAATGGTGAATTTTTTAAAAGAGACTATATAGAAGAGCTGAAGAAAACAAAAGTTTCATTATGCCAAACAAAGCTTATTTCACAAAAGCTAAAAAAAAAAATCAATGGGACACAATTAAACTGGGTGCATCTCATCTTACAGTACAACAAAGTAAAAGAAACTTAAATGACCTGTGTATATTCAGAATACATAATTAAAGAGATAGTTTGTATCATTAGCCTAACCACATCTACATCTACTTTAAAGTTATGCATCCTTTCTGTTATATTTGATCATTACCACTCGATCGTTAACTAAAAAGGTGCCACACTCAAAGTCCTGAGATTAAATTTCCTTTTTTTTTCCTAGTTGCTTATACCATACTGCATTTCTTTATCAATTAGAATACAAAATACATGAATGTGTTACAATGACATTGATAATCATATTTTGCATTTTTGTAAACCTTCACACCATTGGAGGGCAAACTCTTCCTTTTACTCATACAGCTAGCCAAGTGGGACTCTGCATACAGAATTGAAAACTGAATTTTAGTCCCAGATCTCAGGACACTTAGAACCCATTGTAATAAAAGTTGCATTCGTTTAACTGAAGGAAGGTTCTTAATTCAATTTAGTCGTACCACTGCAAATCCACAAGGACAATCTTAAATCAATTTGAACCTGTCTTACTTCAATTTGACTTAATTCAGAAAGAAATCAATTTAAACTGAAGCAATATATGCAAGGTTTACATTTATGTATAAGTGTGCACAAAGGTATTTGCAACAGTTTAAGCAAATGAACTTGGAAAGTAACTTCAGGTTCTGCTTACACTGAGAGTGCTTCCCCAGTGCAGAAACACTGGCAGCTGCAGTTTTAAGGATATCACAGAGATTTTTCTTCTTCAGATTTTGTTCCCATTAACAAATAATTGTTAAGCTTAAATTCAGTTTTTCTTGTGTATTGGTTTCTGCTGACTTGGTTAGGTCTGCCCAGGCTGTTCACCTCGTACTCGGAGTGGCATAGCAATAAGCTCACAAAAGCCTGCTTGGCAGATTTGGCCTTAAATAAACCTGTGTGACATGCGAAACTGAAAAGGCGTCAGTTTTCAGTTCCCTTGTAAGATCCCTAGGGATTGGCCCAAATTCTGGAGAAGAAATTGAAGACAAGGAACAACATAATATAATGTAAAGTGGCTCTTTCTGAGGCAACAAGAGGTTCTTACAAATACTAATTCTGGAGGAAATTCAGAGCCTGACAAGTCCATTTTAGATGCAGTACTGTATCTGGAGTTCAGTAATGCAGTGTTTCTGTAATGTCTTTTGAACAGTGTGATGTCTGGGTTTCCCTTAGCTGCGTCTCAGGTGCAGAAATGGATGCAGCCAATTTTATACAAAGGGGTAAATCAGCACTGCAGATTTTCAGCTTGCAATAATCATGCAGTCTCCTGAATCTATCAAAGCATGGCTATGAATCATTGAGGGTCCAGATTCTCCCAGCCTTTCTCAGACAAAATACCAACTTATTGCAAGAAGCAGAGATCAGTGAAACACATAGCACACAGGGCGCTCCGAAGGGTAAATAGGAACATCAGATCTTGGATTGTTTTTCTGCTAGGATGGTTGACTCACTGAAGCCATCAAAAAAAATTTCAGTTAAACAGAAAATAGGAGATACTCCTTCATGTCAGAAGACCTCATCTCTCCTTTTGTCCATCTTTTCGTACTACGTATATAACTCAGAGGGTTTGCATTGCTCTGATAGCGTAGGTCTTCATGCAGTTGGCATAGAGATGAACTTCTCTGTTGTTCACATTGCCCATCCAAAAAGATCTATAGGGAAGACTGTAATGTGGCAGAGTAGAAAACAGGGAACATGTGCCAGACAGTAAGAATCTCAAAAATATTACAGTTCTCCTGCATAAACAGTATAGGAATCCTCCTTCTGTGATATTCTTGCAAAGGACAGCAGTGACGTTGTCTCGTGCCACTGAAAAAGTTTTCCTTTATTGCGGGTTCAGTGCCATTTTCAAAGGAGCATGTCAGTGGGAGCAACCTTACCCATGAAGTGGCTGGAGGAAGGGAAATGACATACTCTGTACTCAGCAGTTGCTTGTAGCAAGGGTCAAGGACTTCAGTCAAAGGCACCAACTGTTCCTTGTGCTTCAGAAAACATCACTCAAACTGTACAGAAAATATGACAGGGGAACATTTTTCCAGCTAGAGCTCAGGATTTCAGACAAGGTTGTTGATAAAAGCTTGGCAGAAAGTTTCCTATCCTAATGTGTAGGAGTTCTTGGCAAAAAAACACCATCATACCATAAACTTAAGACCTGCAAGGCATCGCAACAGCAGGATCTTGGTACTGCTGCCCATTGTTTTTGCTAAACAACTGCAAAACCTTTTCTGGGGCTGAGCAGCAACAAATTTCAGTGTCCTAAGGACTCTGCAATTGCTAATAAGATGCACAGTGCTTAACTTCAGCATCTTCTTACAGGCATCTGCAATTACTTGCCAGTGTTGGCTATGCATTCACCTGCAATTTACTCCATTTCATAAAACAAGCAGAAGACTTCTGCCCACCTCTTCCCTAGCTGATTTCCAGCCCCAACTGGAGAAACAGGCAGCACTGTGGCAGGGAAATTTGCACTGATGCTCCAGCTATACTCTATCAGTACCAAAATGTCAGTAGGAAACATGTTTGCAGAAGTGACAGCATTATCTGGATACTGACAGATTCTGCCTCGTGGATATGGCCAATGAAAGAAGCAAACAGAAGGGAAAGGGGGTAAGCTGCAAGCAGCACAGGGCAAGTAGTAAATGCTACAGAAGAGGTATTATCCTTTTTGTCCTAAATAACAAATGGAGACTGCAGAAATTCTACCTTCTCCGTCTTATCAACATGGAAAAATACGGACAGCCACAGCCATTACATATAGTATTATAGGAATGGAAGAAGACATATATTTGTTCTGAAATTCATCAGATAACTTCAGTAAATCACATGTCAAAATATTTTTTAAAAGTGAGGTTTTGGGGAACACTTTTGCTTATGTTAAGCTGTATAAAGCAAAATGTATGAAATGAACTCAGATGCTTAATCATGGAGACAAAACTGAGGGAGATTATTCGGCGTAAGAAATATGGTTGCAACTTGCAAACGCATTTTTAGAAGTTATTTTATTACAAAGTGTCCTATCAAGAAATGTCATGAAAATTATGGTGAAGCATGCACATTGCTCAGTGACTAAAATGGTCATAGAGAGTTTGGAAAGCTAAGCAATTTAGCAAGAGCTGAAATGTCTTAACAGCGAAAAGTTGTGATGAAACCGTTCTCCTACCATTGCTTGGCCATCAATCACTTACAACAGCAGCTATGTGGTGGGAGGACGTGTACTGCTTCAGGCCATGAGAAAACCCAGACCCTTAACTTTGATAATTTAGCACGTGCTAACTGCACTGGCTTGATAGTCTCAAAGTATTTTCTTTGCCCACAGAGGAGTATGGATAACTGTACCTGGCCTGCCACGGGTCAAAGAGTCTCTGCTCCTTGGGTGCAGAGACCATTTGTCCACAAGGATACTGGTTTACAATCTTACCTCTTAGCAAAGAACTGCAACAGGACAACAGTAAAAAAAAGAACAGCAGGAGGAAATATTTGGGAGAGAAAGAGAACAAAAGGGAAAACGGAGATCTCTCACATTGAAACCTGAGGGACAGCTTGGCCCAAAAACTGTTTGCATGAGAGTTCAAACATTTCTTTTCCTCTTTGGAGTCTGCAGTAAAGGGTCCATGCAATCCACTCAGCACCTGGCTGTAACTAAATCCTTCAAAACGTGCTAAGCGCCCAGAATCTAAAATGCAGACCACTAGAAACTACCTAAAGTTAGGTATCCAATACAGGGCTTCGGGGCGAATTACGATATTTTGGAAAATCTGAAAAATCTGTAACGAGGGCACGCGAAGTTCAAACCTATGAGGACACGCAGAAAACACCAGAACAATCTAATGAGATTGAAACAGACAAAATTCAGTGAAAGGAAAAGGGCAGTTAAAGAGGGTGCTGAAAAATATGTTAAGAACAATCACTTTCTACATTCTTTTTATCATCTGACAACTAAAACCTCTTCTGGACTACAATTAAATCTACTTGTTGGTCAAAAAAACCCTGACAAATGCAATTACTGAAAAGCAAGAAAAGACAGAAGTTGTGCAGGACACAACTCTTAAGATTCTTCAGCCCCAGCAGTCTGCAGGCTACCTGCCACGGCCTTGCAGCCTGTCTACTAACCCTGCCATCATGTTGACACCATGACCTGGAAAACGTCCCATCTACTGGCAACCAAAAAATAAACACCACAAACAAGCTTGTTCCCTCTGGTCTGAACTGGAAACTATTATTAAAAAAAAAAAATATATTATTTCTCTAAATATAGGTTCTCTGTAGCTGGAACATCGGTGCACCACATGTCACACCTTGAAACAAAATGGTATCTGTGTTTTACTTCACAAGAGAAAGAGCTTCATTAGAAGCCAAGACCATCTATCTGTGCAGCTACCCAGACACCTATAACAGCACCAGTTCTCTTAAGTATGTGGAGGCAAACTCTAGCATTTTTCTGCTGCGTGAACTGAAAGAAATCAAACTGCTGAAATGTGTTACTACTATGAAGAAAATACACATTAAAAACAATTGTTAACAGTTAGCGAATACCTTCAAGACAGGCTGTCTCTAATTAATGTATCTGTCCATTTTGTTCTCGAAGGCAATCTGAAAGCCTGTTTGCACCCTCTGAGCAAGCTCTTGAAACAGTGGCTGCTGGTGCACTTGTAAAATTAAACAGGCTTCTGATAAGGAAAAGCAGCAAAGACTGCTTGGTTTTCAGCCCTATTATTTGTTGCTGGGTGGGCTGAGAGAAGCCTTTCTCTGCTTTGTGTCCAAACCACCTTTCCGATAAATGCAGTTCAGTATTAGGTGCTCCCACGCACTTCAGATACTTAATTCTGGTTTTGCAAATCAAGTCGTAAAATCTTAGAAGTGTAAAATTTATTAAATAGGTTAAACAAAACCACAACACAATATTTGAAATATTATTTCCGCTGAGCTTAGAAATACCTTTGGTACTTCTCTCTGGTGGGCACCCTAACCACTGTAAACCTATTAATTGGCACTGTCAATTACTCGCACCAATGAGCACTTGCACACCTGAGCAGTCACAGCAGGGTTAAGGAAGGCCATCGTACTGTTCCTCCAGGTACGTGTCCCTCGGTGCTCAAAGGTATCACGTCACCCAGCCCTGCATTTCTCTTGCTCCAATTTGATATATACTGGTGTAAAACAAAAGTAATATTTCTCACAAAGAGATCTGATGAGAGCCTGGTCGGATGATTTCAAACACAGCTCTACTCAAAGCTCAGAGTCACTGTGAAAACAGAACTTAAAGGTTAACATTCATGCTTATTTAGTTGTTACATTTTGCAGTCTGTATTCCTGTTATTTTTGCTCCCCAGCTCTTGGAAAGCAATTGTGTCATTCAGGGGTAATTCCCCCCTATCCTTTGCTTCCCCCCAGGGCTTGCATATGCTTGACACTGTTTGGAAAAGTGACTAACAGGGTGTTCACTTTTACCAGGCCATTAATTGATAACACTTAATTAATCTGCCATGTGAGAGATCAAATGAAGATTGTGTCCCACAACCAGCAACATATATTGACTTTGTTATTCCAATTATGTGTCTGACCAGCACAGCCCTTTGGTATAAGACTTAACCTTTGAATCACCCTCAGTGCAGAACTAGATCAGCTTCTAGGGATCTGACCTGAAAAAGACCTTGACACTGCTGGAGCTCTATATGTGCTGGAAATGTTCCACCTTGCGCTTGTCACAGCCAGCGTTCGTGTTGTCATTTGCAATTACATTTTTGTGTTGGAGACAATCTGCTATAAGCCACCGATAATTAGTGGGAAGCTCTCATTACAATTCATTTTCACGTTAGCACACATTTTTGTTTATTTTGTTTTGTGGTGTTGGTTATTCTTCCTTCTTCTTTAAAGAATGCCCAGAAAAGAGCAATTAGTTTCAGCAGAAATTGGGTAAGTGCAGCAGGCAAAGAGAGCAAATTGCCTTTAGCAGACAATTTATAAATCAGCTGTAGATTTCGAACTCAGTTTTTATTTTTGTTTCCCTCAGTTATCTTCCACTAAATTGATGGGTAACATCATCAGAGGCAGTTTTGGTGTAATTTACTATAAGAGAACATAATTAAAAATATATTCATCAGATTTCCTTTGGCTTTCTGCAAGGATAGTGAACAGCAGCAGCATAACAAGGAGTAGAAATTGACCTTCCCTGTGTGCTAATTTTGCTACTTTAAATCCATGTTCCTTCTCTCATAGAAGTCAGTATAAAATCTGGAGCAGACATACCCAAAACTGCGTAGCAAATCTTAGTTAACATCCACCTGCCATGAACATCACATACCATTTTGTCAGACAAGGATCTGACCAGGACATGGATGCTTATTTTATGGTGCAATTTTCTTTAATGCACCCTTTCTCCAATAACACTCTTTCCAACAGGAGGTAGAGGATAGCATACAAATGTGACAATGAATTGCACAAAGATGAATTCTTCAGAAAAGAAGTCAAAATACAGTAATATTTATGTGGAATAAAACGCAAGATATTCTTTTAAGCCAACCCCATTATTTAAGCATTGAGCTTAGCAATATTACTTGCAGGCACAGGAGGAAAGAGAAGCAGACTGGTAGCTTAGAGACACCTACGAATAACAAAAAACCCAGAGAATGACACCATTTCAGGTCCTCCATCTTGTCTATTATCACATTCTGGTGTGGAGTAAAAGTGTTCTCAGTGCTGACTTCACTGATGTAAAACCACTGAGGTAGCTCCAAACTCAGATAACAAAAACATTTGATATAGAGGGTTATCAGCTTACAGTTGCTTTAAGAAGGCAGATCATCAGTCTGTTGTCTTAGCAAACAAAACTATGATGTGCCTAATACCTACATGGTTGTTTAAATCATCAACATTTATGTTTAATAAACACAAGGAAGAGTAACTGGCCCGACAAAGTAGCATACAAATCTCTTGCCTAGGTTAGTGCCTTTTAAACAGGATTGGTGAAGAGGGTTCAATAAACTACTAATTTCTTTGCCACACCTCCACAAAACAACTGTCAAACTGTTTAACTGTCCTGATTAAATCCCAAAGAGATCTAGTAATGAAAAGCAGCCAAATGCATGAGCTAACAATAACTCATATCTACAGCAGTGGTCTCTGAAACATTCTGTTTTCAAAGTATTATCCAAGACACAGAGTTTTCTTAAAGCTTTCAACAACATGCTGTAGGGTCTTTTACTTTCATCTGGCTGGGTACATTGGCAAGCAGCAGGGCTGCACAGAGGAAATGCCAAAGGAAGGTACTGCTTGAAGGCATCAGCATTGTATCCGAAATTTCTGTAAACAAATGGCAGCATGAATGTCCAAGAAACATATCTAATGTTGGGGTGAATCTTGAGCCCATAGACTTCTGGCTGAGACACAGAAACAGTACCAAATGAACCAAAGGCAAATGAGAAACATCCAAAGATAAATGAATATATGCCAGGGTTTATGTGTGCTATCAAGCAATAAATACACTAGGAGTAGGAAGTGCAAAAAGTAATTAAGGTTAAGAAAGAGGCATATGCAAGCTATAAAACATTAGGTAGAGAGGAGGACTAGAAAGATTACAGAAGGAACTTAAGAGACTGTAAAGAAGAAAATTACTACAGAAGGCAGTGGAAGAGACAGTGAGGGAGATTGCACGAGAGGTTAAGATAAATAAGACGGTAATTTTCAACTCTGCAAGGCTCTGGAGTCAGATGTTAGAGAAGTGTCTCTAGGAGATGGAAGAGAAATTCTATTCTAAAAAGCAGACAATGGGCCAAAGCAGATCAAAAATCAAGTGTTTCTAACTCCACATTCAAAAGGTTTTGGACTTTCCCCGTGGATTCCTGTGGTCGTAACATACACATCTTGGATAAAATTGTTCAACTTTCACAAGGGGCTGCAAATTGACCAACCCACATCTACGTTACGATGTATTATGATATTATGGTCATCCTTTGTAAGGACAAATAGATAAAATGTGATGTGAAACCAGGACCACATTAGAAGGGTGGCTTGAAGTATTTAGAAGGATGTCAAGAGACAAGGTGTAAATAGGCCAGATATGGCAAAAAGAAACTCAAAAACCTTGGAAAAATGATGTAATATTGACCAGTCTGATAACACTCATATCAGTGACAAAGACATTTTAAGTGCCAGAGGGACTATCAGCTCTTTTGCACTTAGATGACTAAGTAAAAACATGAAATGGTCAGAATACCATGGGTGGCTGCTGAAGGACCTTTTTTGTCCTGTTCTTCTTGTATGTGTTGGTACTAACTATGTGGGAACTCACTAATCCTAGCATGTGTGAACTGGTGTCTCTAAGCAAGAGGCTGTGTCAGCACACACAAGGGCACTTTCACGTGCAAAATTTATATTCAAATACTCTGAGGGAGAAAAAGGCCTAGGCAGAACAGCGAAAACAAAAGTATCTCTTCTTTCTGGCAGTAAAGTGAAGAGGGGATTTTGAGAGATAATTTTCTGTAATGTATTGCCCTCTCTGGCTTGAGTATTGTTGATTATTAATATTTCCTATGTCAATATATTTCAATGTTTTTATTGAACAGTGTTAAAGTGTGACATTTACCAAAGTCTGAAAAATATTGCTAACAGGGCACAGACTGGTACCTGGGCAGTGATGGAGGTGGCAGCATTACCTGTTTGGCTGTAGTCTGGTTAAGGAAGCTGAGAGAAAGTTTGGGTGAGGCTGCAAGTGGCTTCCTCCTTCTTCTCATTATGTCTGACCACTTGAAAAAAAGTGACTGTATATTCTAATACAGCCTGGTCACCTTTGGCACTGGGCTGAGGAAATGAGACTTCACAAAGACAGAGTACTCCCACAAAAAAGTGTGAAAAATTGAAATGACAAGGTTATGTTGATAGCTTGTTGAATGAATGAGAGGAATGAATTGAAATTTACATTTATATAACACCGTTCATCTACACTGCATCACTCAGCACTAAGGAGTTCGTGGCAGACTGACTGTGCCAGCACAGCTGCAATGGGGAATGAAGTAGAATAGGACCAAACATCATTTTCCCAGAAACAGACCCTACAAAAATAGTGGAGAAAGGCAAAGAACCTGTGTAAACCTTAAAAAGGGTGTAAAACAGGGAACAAAAAGTAGAGCACTTCATGAGTGGAAGATTAGGAAGTGAGGAAGGTACTGAATAATATCTTCATGTATAGATCATGATTCCAGGAATGAAATAAAATAAATAAATAAAGCAAAAAATAAATAAAGCAAAGAATAAAAACAATAATTTAATTCTTTTGTCTATTCCAACCCAGAAACAAGTATGCCATTGTTTCTCACTTTCTAACAGTAAAAACATACAGGTATGGGGATTCAACATCTCAGCTGTTGCATCGTTTCCTATCCTTAAAGTTAGAAAGCTCTTTCTAAAGTATAACTTTAATTTTCTTCATTTCATTGAAGTCTATGACTTCCTAACCAATTCTGGCTTTAACATGAGGTTCTGCTGAAGAAACTTATCACTGTCTTCTAGACAACAGCTTCTTACATACTGGAAAACTGGAATCATGTCCCTGTTGGTATGGCTAATGGGTGGGTCAGTACTTAACCTTTGATGACCTGACTCTCATTTTGCCTGTATACTGTGTTATATAGAATACAACACTGCTTGAGGATCTAAACTGAGATCTGTCCCATGTGTGTTTGATTCATATAAGTAATTGTATGTTGGATGTTTGGGAGACGGGCTAGCAGTTACTACTGTACACTCACTGATCACTTGTGCACAAGAAGAATTTGCCAAAATAACATTTATCCACCAAAGGAACCCACACATTATTTACCTGATTCGTCCTCCAAGGTCCTACAGAGGACTTCACCTCCAGCTTGTTATCTTTCATCCATCTCAGCTAACAAAACCCAAGTCATCTCTTGCTGATGCTGCTATAAATCTGCTTTCTTTGAGCATTCTCCCTGTAAAAACGAAATGCCTTAAAAGCAACAAAAGAACATCTACAAGGCAAGAAAATCTGACTTCTTGATTGCACTTCTACCGCTTCCTGGGATAAAGAGTTGGTTGAATTCCTGCATAATTCAGTGCTAAATAAAGTTATTCTTCAAAATGCAGTAGAACTCATAGAACACAGAACACATTGCATTCGTCCAATCTGTTGTGAATTTTAGGGCTATTCGGAAATAGCTTGGCCGGCATGTCCAACAAATACATGCAGCAGAGCACCAAGAATCATACAAGTTTTCCCAAAAATCATGAGATTTCAAAGCAGATCCACACTGATACACAACAAATTTTTTTTTGCTGTGACATTTTTAGTTGACATAATACAGGTCTATGATAAAGTTGAGACCCTTGCGTAACGTTATCCCATACCTGGTACAGGCTGAAAGCTGAATCCCACATGAACGAGACACACAGACACGCAAGTCCCAGCTTTCAAAGCACTCCCACACTTCCTTTTCCCATTCTCCCCTCTCACCTACCACAGTGGTTTCCTGACACCTGTTCCCAGACTATCCCTAGCCTTCAGCTCTTATCCTTTGGCCTTCAGGGTTGAGGTACAGTTTCCCTTCCAGCCCCCCAGTTACAAACACCAGGTGATCCCCAAAGACTCAGACTGCTTTCCTGTTTCCCCACTTTTCTGAGCATTCATCTCCAGAGGAAACTTCTCCTGTGAGCTGTAACCTTTCTGACCCGACTGTTTTCTTGACAGTGGTGACGTGCAGCTAATAGCAAGTGCCTGTTGAGCTCGGCTCTGCTGCTTCATCTGGGTGAGCAAACGAGCCAACGCTGCTGCCAGGAGCATTTCAGACTGCAGTCCACAAACAACATAGCGAGGCACTATGCGGTACAAAATAGCTTGAGTGCTGGTACTATTAAATCACTTCTTTGTGGTTCTTTTCACCCAGATGACAATATTACTAATTCAAAAGTACTAATTAATTCACCAATGTTTGTAGCAGTCTTAGACTCCATACAGACGCATTTCACTGTTATAAAGTTCTTAAGGTAGTTATTTTGCACAACGATGGCAGGTCCTCGTTCCTCAGCATTAAACTCTATACATCGTAATACAATATTGGAGAAGACAGTTTTGCTTAAGTGGTAAATACTGCTTTTTAAAAAGTGGTTCTTTATTTAAATTGCTAAAAAGGTTAGGTGTTATTTGAGAACAAAGAATGATTCACAGAAGATCAATGACTTCCCACTCAGCCTTGGATCCGGCATTTTATACAGATGGGTTCTGCTAATGTCTCTGATAAAGACACTCTACATGAAACCAAGCAATTTGCTCAGTTTTCCTGAGGAAAAAAGGAGACATCAAACCTTCCTTTCTCCTTTGCCTCCTTAACTTTGTAAGTTCTTTCAATTAGCTCGCAGTGAAATGGGGCCAGGTTTTCAGGCAGAGATAAACACAGAAGATTACAATAGCTCGGAAAGAAATAATACAAATAAGGATCTCTGCTGAAGCAGGATTTAAACAAGTGGAAGTGTTACTATTGCTCTGGAGGTGAAAATAGAGATGGGAGAAAAAATGTTAAATTAAACTTCAAGGGTAAATCAAATGTATTTCACCTTGATAGCAGACTCACAGCCTGAGTTACAAAATAAATCCATGTGTATAGGATTCAAATTTTGGAAACCATAGTGTAACATTAAGCAGAAACAGTCAAAGCTGGTAGACAAAGAGCAGAGGGTTAAAGGAACAGAAAGTATGAAAAATTCTGTTGAGCATATACAGTTCATGCTCATAGAATCACAGAATCAATTAGGTTGGAAAAGACCCTTAAGATCATCAAGGCCAACTGTAAACCTAACACAGTGAAGTCCGCCACTAAACCATGTCCTAAGTGCACGTCTACACATCTTTTAAATACCTCTAGGAATGGTGACAACGACTTCCCTAGCAACCTCTTATTCCAAGACATACTAGAAAGAAAAGGCAAAAGAAGGATCTGTGAGTGGATTACAAGGGAGGGAGCTATGAAATTGGAGAAAGCTGTCTTAAATTCACCATTAGAAATGTAAAATGACACAGTCTTGGAGTGGGGACGGAGGGACAAGAGGAATATAGCATTGCTTAGTGGTGTCAGAACCTTTCCAGAGGTACAAATGGGTGGAAAAGAAGTATTATGTCTTCTCATAAGAACTGGGAAAGTCATTTTCTGCTCTGTAGGAGGAACACTTACTGGAAACCAAGTAGAAAGCTGGCAGGACGTCTGTGCTGGGCCTAATGGTGAGCATTGGAGATAGGACACTGCTTATTTGGGGACAGCCTGAAAGACTTTCCTAATTGTCTAGTTCCCTGAGAAAATAGAGGTGTCAAAATCATACCACATCTGCAATCAGACTATACCAGGTCTCCTACCAGGCCTCATGCATTCCCAGTACTTCTTCATCCTAGCACTCATGGAAATATCTTGCATAAAGAAAGACAAATGGCAACAGAATTTTGAGAAACTGAGAGCAAGGTGGCTCCAGGAAACTCAAGATGGCTGATGAGAAAGGAATATTTTGTACCACTCACCTCTGAGCAGTACCAAGCATGCCTGCAGGTAAGTGGGTGAGATCTTGCAAAAAGCTCCATAAGGCCAGGTACTGAGGAAGAGGCAGCAGCAAGAAATCTGAGGTAAAACAGCACCAAGGAAACGACAAAGACAGATCCAAATTCAGCTCACTATTGCAGGAAGAAGGAGGGATGCAGTGCTAGGGTGGAGGAAACTGCCAGGCCCAGGCAAGGACAGCTTGTTAAACAAGGCTTTCAGGCAGCTCATGGAAATTATAAAGTCTGTGTGCTCGTCTGGCGTTAAACTGAGCTTCCCAGTTGCTCACCTGCCATCATTTCTTCTGGGGGCATCTGGAAGTGTCCTGGACCTACCTGGTTTGTGCTCTGAAGTGAGAGCACAGATGGTGGACCAGGTGTAGAAGGCTTTGGAATGTATTCATGAAGAGTAAAGGGAAGTTTGGACTGTAGACAAGGAACCAATTGGTGTGGAAGGTTCAGCAGCAGGGGAGAGAGAAAAGTCACGTACTAAATGTGTTGAATGCAAATTGGGAAGGTTGGGGTGTTTTAGGGAGGGAAAGGAGTGAGGAAAGCAGAGGCCTGGGGAAAGCACAGATAAGCTGATTAAACAAAATATAAAGAGCTATCATGACAGTCATGTATCTGCACAAAAGAAAAATGCTCTTCCAAAAAACAGGTTCCCTATTAAGTGATTTTGCTTGATTTTTTCATGCTACTCATGCGTTATCAATCTCCCCACCCATAAAGACAAATGTCATATCGGCCCTAACCCATCAGCTATTCTCAATTTATCACCATTTAATATATATTAAAATGCTCTTACCTCTGATTGCAAAACCAAACAAAATAAGGCAACATAAATCAAAAAGAAAGGGAAAGAGAGATGAGGATGTTGAAGAGACTGAAGGGAGATCTGCTTCTCAAAAGAATGGATTTTTTTTCTCTTGATTTTTGCATCCAAGCTCTCAAGGCCTCTCCACCACAAAAATACTCCAATGGTCTTATACTGTAAATCACATCAGTAGTTCATTAATCCCCTCACAACACAAACAAATGCTCAGCCGTGGAAGGGGAATGGTGAAACTGCAGAGTAGTAACAAACTCAGCAAACCTATGTCTCTCTCTCTCTCTCTCTCTCTCTCTCTCTGATCCCATTATAAACTAACACAATATTTTTCTGCAATTTTCAGTCGGTATTGCAGCTCACAGCAGAAAAGATACTGAAAGCAGCAGGAGCCAGGCAGGGGTGTCAGACTTCAGAGCGGACACTGCCTTGGGACCTGGGGGGGCCAGTAAATCAGTGCACGCTTGTCAACAGCTCCAAGCTGCAGGAATTACTCAAGCGAAAATAACAAATGGCTGTCATTGTGGAGCCAAAAACCTGTGATTATAATTATCACATCCCCAGTGACCTTGCATAAACTTTAATCCCTCTCCAATGGAGCATTTAAATAGCCTGCATCTACTGGCAGGGGACCGTGTCCCCTTAGTTGAAAATACAGAGGCTAGGAAAGAAACGAGCCACAAAGAAACCACCAAGCCCCTCTGTGTCTTACAGCTTGTATTAAAGAGTTGTACAAGAAAAGCCCTGTCACTGCCATTTTAATCGATATTATATAGTCACCCTGAATTCAAAATGTCATGGTGGTATCCAAACTCGGGTAAGCCTAGCACCAAGCATCTTTATCAGATAAAAAGGTCAAATAACATGAAGTTTTCATCACTGCATTCAGTGGGTCACTGAGCTGAGAAAGTGGGTATACAAGGTGTGTGGATGGGTTGTTGAGTCAAGAAATCTTCAGAGTGGTAACCTCCTTCCACTCCCAAGAGGGTAGCTTACCCTTGCAAGTCCCACCATGATCAAGACTTGAATGAATTCTTCGGTTTTGACTGAAGACTTTCTTCCACTGCTAAAATCAGTTATTTTTACTATATGTTTTTTTTATGTTACTCCTTACAGCCAGGATGGGTTGGTTTTAATTACAGAAATAAGGACCGTTCTTTGCTAGCACTCTGTTCTACTTCTCTAGGTCTTAAAGGTACTTTCATACAATATAGACAGGTGCTGCAGAAAACCTTAAAAGCTCTGAATCTGGGGAAAGATATTGATTCTGAAAGATTTCATAGTCCTCATGTTTCTGATTCTGAAAAGATCCTTTTAGGGGGAAAAAAAATCTATTCATGCTATTTCATGTAACCAAGTCCTCCAAAGCACATCAAACACACAATAGTTGCAGGAATTTGATGACTTTGCTCTGAAATTGTGCAAACAAAGTTTCTCCATGATGCTTTGATTACTAGTTCACAGACTACAGAAATTGTTACATCTTCAAACCAGGTAATTTCGCCCAGAAGCAAGCACCTTCTGCATTCAGCAGATGCTCTCATGTACAGGCAACCAAAATATGTGTGTTTAAAACACAAGACCTTTTATCTCACATAGATGTGTTAACTATGTTCAGCATGAGCATTGCACTGTGGTATCATATAACAGTGATTTTTTTTGTCAATATTACTGCAGGAAGAAAGACAAAATGAACCTATTATTGGAAAATAATTTTGCTAAATGCACAGGCTTTTGATAGATTTCAGAGATAGTACATCAGAATTACACATTCAAATTAGCAGTAATCTTAAATTCAAAACTTTTAAAATAGAAAAATCATTGTAACAGTAAGTCTTGAAGGAAAGTCCCTTACTGAGATAGGGCAAAATGTAAGCATTTCTATACTAGTGTGTCAGCTGATGTATGTACTGCTCACCTGCACTTCTCTGTCTGTGTTAAATAAATTAAGTAAAAGATATCTACAGAAAGACATATATTTCCTAAAAATAGGAACTTGTACAGAAGATGTTTCAGTAAATTTTGAAGAAATACCTGAAATAGAGTAGTTCGTGCCCACACTGAGAGTTTTAACTTTAAATGTGGAATTAGAGAGAAAAATAACTAAGAATCAGCTTAGTACAGTTAAAGGGCTACAGTGGATCACAGAGGTACTTAGTCACGCAGGTAGTTTTGCAAGTCAGTAAAACCCCAGTATATATCGCAAAGGGACAATTTCTTCCAAGCAGCTGTGTTAACCTAAACCACACATCCCGGCAAGATTTCTTAACCCAGCAGTGCCAGCCCCGCCTGACAGCGCGATTGAAAACACCGCTGCAGCTAGCACAAGCCTCCTTTTTGCTCTGTGACTGGATTAGGATGTTCTTCGGACCAGAGAGACAGTTAGAGAGACAGCCAAAGCCTCACAGAGCTTTGCATCCCTGTGACACTCTGGAAATAGGTGGTGGCACAGGAGAGACAGCTCTTTTCAGCTGGTGGCACAGAACAGGAACTGGATTGAGTCGAGGTGCCTTCACAGCCCGTGACATCAAGGCCACTCAACAGCCTCCACACAGTACCGATTTCCATAAGCCTCATTCCTTTTACATGAAAATTCTCCACTTGCATCACTGCAACATAAATAAATACATTAAATATTGTGTAAAAATAGCTTGGCACATTTCTCCTTTTGCCAGGAATCATTCCAAATGTCCTCTTTCCTTTCCTGATTAGCAATGTGACACAGTTGCCTAGTTTAGAGCTGCATACTCTACGCGTTTCACACATGGAGATTCAGTAAAATTCCTCTATTTAGCCCATATACTGGAGATGAGTTATCACCAATTGTCCCTCTGTTTTCTTTCTGCTTTGACACATCATCCAACCTCACTCCTCCAATATCCTTGTTCCATCTTGACTTGGAGAATGGGCAGAAATTGTCTCTCTCTTTTTTCATGCCAGTAACTGTATAATAGCTGACAGTAATCATCATTATAAGACAAGCTTTTAGTTGCTTGTCTCAGCTTGCACATACGCTATTTTGTAAATTCATCCCTATGGAAAAAAAAAAAACAAACAAAGAAGAAAGTCTGCACTTTCTGTCTGTTAATACTTGAACACACATCAAATCTGGCATGAAATAGTACATAAACACCTGATATCATTGGGAATTAGCCATTATTTGCCATGGAATTAGTACAATGAGAGACAGTGTTAACCTGTTAATTTTTACAGAAAATTATGGAAAGCTTATTATTTACCCCTTTCTTCATTATCATGAGACAAATCTCAGACACTTTCCGCCACTTACTTTTTTTTGTGAGCCTATTTTGAGTATATGTTTGTCAAAATTGAAATTATGTTGAAACAGCTATTACCAAATACTGGAATTCCTTGGAAATTACAGAAAATAAATGGCTGTGAGAAGCGAATTATGTTCTACAAATGGTATTATAAAATTTAATTTCTTCTGATATCAATGGTCTGGACTTGTGTTGTAAGCCCTTTGCAGTCCTGTATCCCTAACATCCCAGAAAGTGTGCAATAAAAACCCAAAGCAGTGGTGTTTGTGTAATGCAGTGGGACCAGGTGACTGCACAACTGGGTCATTTTTGAAGAGTTTCAATTTCAGTGTAGAGCAACTTGAATAAACACCTCACAAACTACCTTCACGTCATGGAGCAAATTGTTCATCTCTGAATCACAGTTGCTCTTGGCTTTCCATTCAGAACTCTTTCCACAAGTCCCACCAGCATTAATGGGAGCTCCGTAAGCAGAACAAATAGACAATCATTTCATACTGAGAGGAGAATTTCCCCCACATGGTGTGTGTCCATCACACAAACCCACCTTCCATGGAGGGAGGGAAACACAACCCGTGTGAGCCTCTCCATCCCTGCGTTTCCATCCCCTCCTCTGTGCTCTGCAGCCTGCAGCCACTAGGACCAGACAGGCAATCTGACATTTTTAACAGCTTTTATTGTTTCATAATGCTGGCTCCTGGTTGTTTCACATTCCCTGGTGCTTTCCTGCAGTGATCTGAGTTCACTTAAAAGACCACCCTGTTTTACTGAAATGCCAAAAGCAATCTCTAACCCTACAGTATTTTGGCCTCCTGAAGACCCCATCCCAAGGCGAGGGTTACTCTGAAAAAGCAGTGAGACCCTATGAACAGAGATGTCACCACCCCTTGGTGAGCTCCCCCGTACTTTAGCTAAACAAGGAAACTATATAATGCATGAGAATGCTGTACAAGCTTGAAGGAGAGATGCTGTGCACAAACTAGAGCAGCAGCTCCGCACCCCTCATCACAAGTCAAAACCAGGTAAGAAAGAGAAGGCAGAAGCAGGCTGCCTTGCCCCAGGCAAGTTGACCCCAGGACTTCTGATCACCGTGCAAATTCAGAGTCTTTGGGCAGTGTATAAGTATCTCAGCACTGCAATGTCTTTTTTCCCAGCTTTGGGGGAAAATTTGCTGAGTAGGACTTTTTATTTTTCCAAGTTTTCATTTTTTCCCCTTACAAGCCAGCAGTACAGACCATCAGACTACTGCTGGGTATTGCTTAAACACCCAAAACCTGCAAGCATGCACAATCTTTCCCACAAAAGAAACATTAAAAGTACTTGTTTCATTTCTTGCCTTTTTACTCCTTTCCATTCCATTTATCCTATTCCCCAAGACATTTATACTAGTCTGAAGCTCATTCTGGGCTTGAAGAGGGAACTATCTATATTTAGAGAGGGGTATTTCTCTGCCGTGACTTCAAAAGTGTTTCTGACTCCTAAAACTTTCAGAGGGTTTCATGAAACCCACAGTATATGGTCCTGATCCCGGGATCTTCATCTCAAGAAGCTTTTCTTCTGAAACCAGTGTGAGTTTTCCAGCAAAAGCAATAGTCGATCTGCTTTTTCTGACAAAAAGATGTTATCAGAAAATCTTCAGCTGGAATCAACTCCTCCCAGCATTGCCATGTTTAACCTGTTTTCCACCCTCAGTGTAACATCCTTCTTCAAGCTGACCTCCCAAAGTCATACCGATAATGATAGACTGTGTTTCTAAAGGATGATTCTGGTTGCTACAGTCACATCAAAAACTTGCAATATAAAACCTATAGGTTCAAAACTAGGAAAATCAGTTAAGAGAGACAAAAATTACACGGATTTGGTTTTGATTTAAATTTTTGACAGTGTTGCCCTCAATATCTTTGTCCTTTGAGATACAAATGCTGTGCATCTTTCCTCTGGTGGGAAGTAGAAAGTGTTCTGTTTTCATTTCTGATTCATTTTAGCTCTTTTCTGTGCAGGTAAGGTTCATGTGGTTTGAGGTCTGAGAATCAAGATCTGGCACAGCTTTAAATAGAAGTAATTAGAGAATCCACTAACCATAACAAAAAATGGACCAAAAAAAGCTGTTGTAGAGAAGGTACTTCCCAGTTGTCTATTATAGCAATTTTTGCCTATAATTATAACTCACAAATTTAATTCACTTGGAAAACAAATACTTTGCTTAAATATCCTAAATCAAGCATTAAATTACAAGTCTTTCAAGAATGAACCTCATCTTTACTTTTCCTATGTGAAAGGGAAAAAAAAGTAACATGAACATCTATGTGAAAAGGGCAAATGCAAGCTTGCTGTAAAGACATCTGCATGATAAAATCCCCCTGTATGCTTCCACACATCATATGCATATGTGCTTACATATACATATATGCACATATGTACTCACAGATGCATATATATATATTTTTATATATATATATACACACACACAAACATACACTCACCCTATGAAAATTGAAACTCCAATGATAATGTGATCCCCACAAGCCTAGCACTTCAATTACAAAGCAATCCTAACACAAATCCAGAAAATGTCACTGTCACATGCTTCCATTGTATGCAGTTGAAAATACCTCCAAAGTTTGGAAATTAATCACACAGCAATGCCAATCTTCTAAGCCAGACATCTATGAACCAACCTCTTCCCTACTGAATGAATTACATTGAAATCATATAATTGCAGGCTGCCATTCAGTCACCCTTAACAATAGGAGACTTCGAAAATTGGAAATTTTTTTCCCCTCTGACTCCCAACTTGCAAGCATGAAGCATAGAGCAAAAGCTTGGTGCCTTTTAAATTACCTAAAATCTACATCCTTCAGACAAATGAACAAAAAAACGAAAGGGTGCAATTTAAGGGCAAATCATTTTGTGTTAATCCTTGGGAACTCAAAGCTCAAAGATAAAAGAAGAAAAAATGCAGGTTTCACTTTGCTCATTATGGGACATTGACTTTCACCTAATAGTATGCAATTAAAATTTCTTCATGAGATTTCCTTATTGAAATAAGAAAGATAGCACCGTGCTGAATGTGGTGATAGATCTGGTATAAACGTGCTTCCTGGACAAACTGATTTATCATGTCTCATTCCAACAGTACTTTCTTGCTTGCTCATTTCTCATCTTATTACTGTGAAATTGTAATTAAAGAGAATCCTCCCACAGAGAAGAGTTCTCCTTCAGGACAAGCTAAATTATAAATGCACTGTTCTTTTTCTGAGACCAATTTAAAGGGGCAGTCTGCTGAGGGAAAGATGCACTTCTAATACGTGGGGCTCTTGGGTCTGTAATTTTATGCAGGTCTCTTTCTGTTAGATACAGAATAAATTTGGTTTATAAGCTGGGCTTCCTGGGCAAATATACCTCTGCAATTGACTATTTCAATTTAAGTACATAGACAATTCAATTAAAAAGGATATTGAACCACTGTGGCTGATTTACTTTGTGGATATTTCATGTATGATCACTCGTATAATACACCAAAATATTTCAAAGGGCACTGAAAAACTATTTAAGGAATAAAGAGCTTGTAAAAATTCTTCTGTTCTTCAGGAACAATAGAACAACAATTGACCAAAAAGACAATCAACACTGATCATTATGAGATGAATTTGCCAGGAAGACACTACCATAAGGCAACATAAGCAGTAGGCATGAGATCAATTTGACACCATACTATCCTTCCCCTACCAAGTTCTTAGCCCTTCACATGCACGGACTTGCAATGAAAATAAAAATATAAAACACCTTTGATTTGGGCTCATATCCTTAATGCAATAAACTATTCCTACTGCAAGCAACAGCAAAAATCCACTTTCTTTCAAGGGAAGATACTCCAAGGCAGGACTCTCAGAAGTGCTGTTACTCAAGAAGTCTTGTGCCTTTGTATCTGAACACCTAAACTTAAATACAGCAACACAGTGTAACCCCATTAGACTTATTTTTGGTCCATTGTTCCCAGAGGCTCCACGTTATATGAAAACGAATTCCAGGAACAAGAATTATTCATACCACTTCACAGCAACTCTCAGTCACTTCTGATGGTTCCCTGAGGACTCTGGAAAGAGGGAATCAGTGGGTGAACTTAATAAAATGGGACTAGGAGAGAAGAATGCACTGAAAAGTAGGGTGAAATCTCTGAGCTTGAAACACTTGTCCAAGAATAAGAATCTTCTCTCAGCTTTGGAGTATATATGTATCTTAATATTAAGTATTACTTTCATGGCGTCCTGCCTTTAATGTCAATGTCGGATCTAAAAGAATTCAGATCTCTTGATAACGAAAATCCGTCTGACACTCAAAAGGCTCACACAACCATGAGATAGCCTTTCACACTATTACATCCTATAGCTTTATATTTCTCCTTGAGTCCATTAATTGAATTGCATCTCTGGATTTCCTTTTAAAATATTTCATTGTAATCATAGGAGACAGCAATAATATATTAACGTGCTCAGTAGCAGTATTACTCAGTAAGAGCAGCTTTGTATTTGCAGACATATAATTTCAGAGTTAGTTTCATAAAGGTATACGTGAACTTGATCCTGAAATTAATACCATTCTCCTTTGCAAAAGAATTAAGACAGGCAATTCATTCTACGTCGTATCTACAATGTTCCAACTATTATGCAACAAGCTGTGTAAAAGTGAGGTGTTCGTAGCAGCTGATATGACCGTGAGGGTCTATATCCCACGAGGAAAAAAAATGAAAAACTCTTATGCTAATAGATGGTGAAATACTTATAACTGAGTGTTTTAAAGTCTTTTTCAAAAAATAAAATCTCAATGATCAAATGCAAAAATGCTAAGCAAAAATTATCTAATTCAGCTTCCAAAATCAAATGATGTTGTATTGGTACATATTATTTCATTACTTTCTCTTTTACATATTTTCTTTCCCGTTTGGCCAAGAGAAGAAAAAATGTGGTAAGGAAAAAATAAGGAAAAGAAAACAGCACATCACCCCAAAACCTCACCATTACTTGCTCTACCACATTTCTTGCCAATAATTCTATTTATTATATTAGTACTGCAGATTGTCAGTGGCTAATTAGTCGAAAACTTTCCTATTCAGAAGTGAGGTGTAGACTGGTGTGATAGTTTTGCTGAACACACAAGGTCACATCAGCATTTTTGTGTTTCATAATTTGTGCTTCCATGGATGGCTGCAAGTCCTAAAGCAACTGAATCCACTTCGTCAAAGGTCATCTTCCACAAAATTTCTAATACATTTAGATAACACATCAAAGGTGAGGTCTATAAACATTCACAAACCAGTTCAAAAAGGAAGTATAACCATTGACAATGCCACTTTTAGTCAAGTAACAATTCACTAGAAATTCTTTCTTTAGACATATTCCCTTCTCAGATAAAAGCCCCAGTTCTGTTTAAAAATGTACAGGGTATTGGTTGTAAAAAGCTTTTCCTTGTTAGGTGGCTTAACACAGAGAAAATAACTGAATGTAATAAAGAGACTTAAAACTTCAGATACTCTCACTCTGCTTTCCGAAGAGTTTATAATCAGAATGGATATACACATCTCCATTTATGAAGAATTTCCTGTGCAAAAATTCTCTGAAGCTGCATATTGCTTGCCAACCTTGTGGCTGGGGAGAATTTGATTTACAGATGAATTATTACCTATTAACTTACATAGCTTTGTAAATACAGCTGCTGTTGGGCAGCAGCAGGTCAGAGTCAAGCAGACAAGGGTCTGTGCTCTCACCATTCTGTAGTGTAAGGGGACAACTGCTGACAAACTACAAGACCAGTCAGCAGAGAAGTAAAGCAAGAAGTATCCATTAGCGCTCAGTCACAGGATAGGTGGGAATGCAGATATTATACATAAACAATTGTAATCTAGATGTGGAGAATAAATAACAGAGCATTCCAACTGGCAGACTCTTCTCAGTCCCTACCCCTTTTTGTTCTTAATGGTTACTTCTGCTGGCTGACAAATCATCTCCCCAACACAATAAATTTGTTATGGAACATTATCTCAGGCTGAGGAAGGTCAGGATGTGCTAAAGGTCATGTATGTATTAACCCACTACATGAGAGTCCCCATCCTTCGTCTAAAACATAGTCCTAAATTACATACTATTGAACTGGCTATAACAGATCTCTCATAAACAGCCTCATTTACCTGACACATTCTGTAGATGTGCCTAAACATCTTGAAAACAGAGGTGTGTCCTTGTTGCTCCAAGGTATTACCAAAGGCAAAAGCAGATCCACTGCAGTTGTGGAGCTACAGTCCCTAAGAGAAGGAAGATGAGGACAGTCAGTTCGAGCATCAGCAGAATCTGAGTGCACAACACTTGTTGGATTAGGATCTGGTCACAGCGAAACCAGTGGAGACCATGGCTACAGGGGTCTGCACTTAACTTCGACTTTACATCAGCAGCTACAGAGATTGTCTGTTCAGTAGATTTTATGTTTTGTACCAGAAAAAAAGACTACTTTTAACCTAGAAGAATGAGGGATACACTATAACTCAGTTTGGGGGGTTTTGAGACAAGTGTTCTTGTCCCTGCAGTGGCATTAGGTATTAGCATCAGGCAGTTGGTGAATGTTGTGATTTTGGATATACGGTAGTCCTGACCATTAATTCAGACAAAATGAGCAGCAAAATGAAGTCGACAGCTGTTTCCAACAGCAGCCACTCCATACTCTTAGTTAAAATAAATTCAGAAGTATGACATGTATTTAACAACAATTGTTTAATATTTAAAAATAAGTTTTGTTCCATACGAAGATTGAGTAAACTCGATTATCTTGATAAAAATAATGCAATTATAAATTTCCCACTTACTTACTTTTACTCCCACTTTGCCAGTAACAGAGAAGGAATGGACAAAAAGAGAAATCCAGGAAATTTTAATTGTCAAGGGTTTTTAAGAGAAAATTTCAGGAATGCATTTGCTAAATTTCCTATTTTTCAAGCAAGAGATTTTTTCCCTTGGAGGATTTGTCCAGAAATTTTCACTAGCTCTATGTACAGCAGAAAAATACAGACTTAAAGGCAATTTCCTGATTCAACAGTTCTTCACAACTGGTTTATATTGCTGTACAATATTATCTTAAATTTCACTTTTGAATACATTGCTCTTCCCAAATGGAAAACGGAAACTGGAATTCAGTAGTGAATATACCATTACCTGAGCTATGGTTCATCATCAGCTCACTTTGTAACTTTCTGCTTACATCAGGAATTACAGGAAGTACCCAACAGCTAAAATTTACATTAAAGGTTTTTAAAATACATTATTGCATATAGACAAGCGTGAAAAGGAATGGATGGGTTTTGATTGTCTTCCTGTACTTCATTGCTGTAAAACCAGAGCAGGAAGAGAGACACGTAAAATATGCACACAAAAATTTCAAAGACAACCACAAAATGGTCAACAACACCTTTCTAATACATCACTAACATGTGTCAAACCCAGAATTTTCCCTACCTATGTTAATATTATCTTATTAATCTTAGAATTATGCTTAATGAGATGAGATTAAAACCTATTCCATCATGGACTTGCCTATCACCCAGTGGAAAATACATCCCAGCTTGCCTCTGAACAGCAAGAAACATTTTATTTCATGAAAACCTTTGCTCCAGCCCTGTTTTAACTGCCAGAGTAATCTCAGAGCAATTTTTATAGAAGCCACACAATGACTCAAAGCCTGACCTTGCAGCAGGCTGTGATGCTGCACTGTTACCACCTACGACAGTGCCACAAAAGGAGGATGGTGCAGGTTGCCCATGTGCCACAGCAGCGCCCAAGGGGAAGCATATATCCAGGCTGCATCCCAAAGCCAATCTGATCTTATGGGACTAAATTTAGAATCACAGAATCATAGAATAGTTTGGGTTGGAAGGGAGCTTTAAAGGTCACCTAGTCCAAACGCCCTGCAATGAGTAGGGACATCTTCAACTCCATCAGGTTGCTCAGAGCCCCATCCAACCTGACCTGGAATGCTTCCAGGGATGGACCATCAACCACCTCTCTGGGCAACCTGTGCCAGTATTTCACCACCCTCAGTGTAAAAAATTTCTTCCTTATATCCAGTTTGAATCTACCTCTTTTAGCTTAAACCATTACCCCTTGTCCCATCACAACAAGCCCTGCTAAAAAGTCTATCCCCATCTTTCTTATAAGACCCCTTTAAGTACCAAAAAGCAGCAATAAGGTGCCCCCAGAGCCTTCTCCAGGCTGAACAGCCCGAACTCTCTCAGCCATTCCCTTTCCTCACAGCAGAGGGGTTCCAGCCCTCAGATCATTTTTGTGGCCCTCCTCTGGCCCCACTCCAACAGCTCCATGTCCTTCTTGTGCTGAGGGCTCCAGAGCTGGACGCAGGACTCCTGGTGAGGTCTCAGCAGAGCAGAGCAGAGCGGCAGAATCCCATCCCTCGACCTGCTGGCCACACTGCCGGGGATGCAGCCCAGGATACTGTTGGCTTTCTGGGCTGCAAGTGTGCGTTTTCGTGTCATGTCCAGCTTTTCATCCACCAGCACCCCCAAGTTCTTCTCCTCAGGGCTGCTCTCAATCCCTTCATCTCCAAGCCTGTATTGATACTGGAGTTTGCCCCGACCCAGGTGCAGGACATTGCACTTGGCCTTGCTGAACCCCATGAGGTTCACACGATCCCACTTCTCAAGCCTGTCCAGGTCCCTCTGGATGGCATCCTGTCCTTTCAGCGTGTCAACTGTACCACTCAACTTGTCATCTGCAAACTTGTTGAGGGTGCACTCAATCCTGCTGTCTATGTCACTGATGAAGCTATTAAACAGTACTGGTCCCAGTTCAGACCTCTGAGGGACACCACTTGTCACTGATCTCCATCTGGACATTGAGCCATTGACCACTACCCTCTGGATATGACCATCCAACCAATTCCTTATCCACCAAGCAGTCCACCGATCAAATCCTAAATGTATAAATCCTCACAAATTTAGCAACTGAGGATTCCTTCACCCTCCCTCCATGGTTATACCTGAGATTTGGACTCAAAACTCATCTGTCCTAGCTTTTAGGGCACCAAGTCCTCACCATTCACCTTTTCTTAGATACTAAGGCACACTGAAGAACAATTCATCTAATCCTAATAAAGGCCTTTTGGAAGCTCCTATGTCTCTCCACTAGTTCCACGAAAGGTCTTAGGTCAGATTTAGACCCAAGTTTGTCCAGTGGTACCTCTGGGATCATAGTAGACCCCAGACAAGAACCAGCCTTCCCCAAACCAAATTTTTTAACCAAACCAGGAAAGTCGGCAGGCTTTCCATCACAGCTGAGAGCATACAGGACATGGAGTTTTGATGTTGACTCATCACTACTTAATCTAGGGGAAAAAAAGGAGCGAGGAAAGAGGGAACAGCTAATTAACATCTCCAAATGGTACCGTCTACTTGTAATTTCCAATAAACTGTTCCATTTGGGATAGGAGACCAGGAAATCAAAGGCCATTAAAAGGACCTGGTTGCAAACAACCTTTTTGACTCACTGTCCTTGACAAGAAAACACTCTTAAGCCATTGTGAAAAAGGAAAATGTTAGTTTAGTGGAAACAGCCAATCTTTTAAAGACAGAGATATCTTGTATCTCTGCCTTCAGTAAGCTGTTTCTCCTTTTTATTCTCATTTTCACTCTCCGTCCATCTTCATTAGTCTGCTGGCACTCTGCTAGGATTAGTGAGCTAGTTTCCATGGTTTCTTATTTTCACTTTCTATCTTTCTTTGCTTAACTCATTAAATTGCTCATTACTTCACTGCACTTTACAGGAGACATATTTATTGTATTAGTTACACAATGGCCAGATTAGTAAGTGATAGGCAGTTTGCTATTTGAAAGAACATATTCTAATAGCAGAAAGGAAATTCAGGAGACACAGATATTATCTACTAGTTGTAGCATAACTAGTAACAGCTAAATGTTTACCATTTATCACCAGAAATATGCCACATGATTATAAAAAAACGGTGTGCACACATACCTCAGTTCTCTGCAGTACCCACGCTGCACTTGCACGCAAGGAAGCTGCAAAAAACAGCTCTACAGACAAACACTTTGAAGGCATCTCCTCTTTACCTTCAAATTATGAAGATAAACCTGCCCAGACCATGGCTTTTCCCAAGGCTGGGGGGAGGTCTGCACACCTGAGCCTGCCTCCGGCTGCTTGGGGAGAAGAGGAGCAGGGACAGCAGGGAGGAACCAAGGCGTTGCAGAGGATCCTGGCCAACGGATGCCCTCCCGTGTGAAAACTGAGCTCAAGCTTAGCAGTTTTGGGTCCACTTCTCAGATTTCCACCATGCATCCACCATTTGCTTTATAAGGAAGACAATTCTGTGCCTGATATTCATTACCTGGTAAAATTCTTGGGTAAAATGACTTTTCAATTCAATGGGAGTACAGTGTGTGCTAGAGCGTGAAGTTTTTATTCTTAGGAAGTAAGCAGAGCTACAATTCCATACTTACAACAAAATATTCTCCTGCTCTAGTTGAGAGTGTCTGCTCATTCAGCAGCTCTGCATTCAAAGCAGTTTTCAGTCCTGATACGTGTTTCTCCTGGTCAGCCTCTGGAGTTTTTTTTTGATTGATTTTCCGATTGTGCCAACTTCAGCTCCCACTTCTCTGCCAATTCACTTCCACTGTCTGTTCCCCATCACTGCTCCAAATAAACCCCACCTCCTCACCCTCTCAGTTAAAGTACAGTCCATTTCCCCCTCTGCTCTAGCCATCAAGGGTGCAAAAGAGGTCTCTTTACCTTGCACCTTTCACTTTCTCTTTTGATCTTTTCTGCAGTTAAACGAAATGTAGTTGATTCAATTACACTGATGTTTCTCAGATGCTGAATGTAATCATCCATGCTTTGCCTCTTAGTTTGACAGGGCTCCGAGACAGAGTTCCTTTCAGCTGAATTAAGATCTTTCCTGCAGTTAGCGAACAGTGTATACAGGGGTTCATGCCGTTCATTCATCTTCTCTGGTAGTTCATTTATCACTCGGAGGTAATCTACTGTGGAGAATTTTGATCAAATGGATGCCTGGGGGGGAGTTTATTTTATTTTTGGTGGTGATTTAAAGAAAATCTAGTATTTTTAGAAGATTAACTTGGTCCCTTGGCCAAACTTTGTAGACGTAAGGCCAAGGGATTTATGACGTGTAGCCTTCCTTTTTATCTCATATGTATGGAAATGAGATCTACTTTTTCTCCAGTAAACCTTATGAGTGCTCTTATCTTTAGGGTGTGAACAGAAGCTGTTCCATTTCACAGTTCTTTAATGTTAGCCTTCTGCTGCCTGCTTCACCACTTCACTTTATATATTCCAGCATAGGAAGTGCTGATGTTTGCTAAGTTTGTCAGTAGGGCTTTTCTGCAGTAAACTTATCTTGAGCTCCTACTGATAACAGTCTTTACACTTCAAAGTATATCAAATCTGTCCAAGATTGCCGTTCTATCATTGTCCTTGATAGAGAATGAGATCATCTTTTGTCATCTAGTAGAATTTGTTTCCTGATATTTTTATATCCTGTACAGCCTTCAAAGAATGTCCCAGATTATAAGAACAATATATTTTTTAATATCTTGTAGTTCTTGTTCAATTTAATCAATTCTCTTAAAAAAATATTCTTGATAATACAACACAAGGGAACAAAAAATATATCTCCCCAAACTTCAAAACAAGAAATACATGATGGTGCAGCAGAATAGCTCGCATAAGTGAGACAGAGAAGAAAAAGACATTATTAAGGTTGGAAAGCCCCAAGAGTGACCTATTTATTTCTCAGAGCTGTTTGCAAAACACATACAATGCAATTCTGGATATGTATGCTATTTCTTCAGAGATGAATGCTTCGGTAACCTCTGCTATATAAAAGTCTTCGCATTAAGCCCTAAACCAAGAGAGTCGCTATCCCTGAATCACACGCCCTCTCTAAAAGGGAAAACAGAAGAACAGAGTTAGGTGATAAAGGAAAAAGGGATGTGCTACTCGCAGCCAGGGCTGGTGAAGGGGAATCAGCCCTCCCTTTAGCAGCCATCAAGCAAAGTCCTGCCCCAGGAAACAGTGCTGGGAGTTTTGCAAGGTGGAAGTGGTTGATACAGTTTCTGATACGGTGTACATGGCTCATTTGGGCTCATTTCTCATCAAATGGAATTGCTAGATGACTGTTGGCACTTCTTAAGAAAACTAACAACTGCAAAGGATCGTTTTCTGCATACTTTTTAAACACCTGCATCTAAAAAATTCTTTTGCATTCTGGTATTTCGTTCAATGGTTTATAAACAGTAAAATGTACATTTAAGCAGGAGAGTACCTTGCTCTTTTACAAAAAACAGACAGCAGTCCACTTCTTCTGTCTGTTTGCGTATTGAAATTGAGGCTTTTTAAATGCAAAATTAGTTTCTCTAGAAAAATATGTAAAATAGAATACCCCAAATAATTTTTAAATGGTTTAATATTTTTTACGTGGCATTGAAACTTTGTATTTAATTTTTTTAGAAGCCCTTGTTATAAAACCCTGCTCCTGCTTACTTTATTTTTCACAAATACATCTTTGGTACCTGATGGTACCAAATTTCATTCTCTCTAGGGTACGACAGTTGGACAATCCTCATGTCACTTCTGTCAGATTAGGGAGACCATGTTTCGTCTTTGAGACTATAATACTAGCAGTGAGTCTGGCCTAAACTGGAATCTGGCAGAATACTGCACCTCCAAGGGGGAACAACATTTGGGGGAATCAACCTGAAATTAGCTTATGTGTTCACTCAGAAATTGTTTTCAATAAAGAGGGAGAAAATATTATCAAATGTACTCTCTATAAATTAAAACATTAAAACTGTCAGAACTCCATCACATTTCAACACAATACAAGCAAACATGGGCAAGGTCCCATTAATCCTTGTTGAATTACATGCTGTAAGCAAAAAGAATAGCTCTGGGGCTCTTCTGTTACTCCCTCTGAAAAGTAAACATATCTATCTCCTTTACAGACATTAGCATATTTTTATTAAATCAAAAAATAAAAAAATAACTTTGTGCCACATTTTAGCACATTATCCAAAATATACACTTAAGAATCTAACACTTCAAATACAGTATCTTCTTGACATCCATTACTAGAGCATTCAAGCATTTCCTAACCAGCACAGTCCGCCTCTGCCTTCTTTGGTGCCCCCTTTACTGCAAGCGAAACGAAGCATCACAATGAGTAGTCATCTCAGCCCACAGACCGTGCCAAATACAGCTGGAAGCTAAACCTAGGGCATGTGTTTAGGCCATAGTCAGAAGATGCAACTCGTACATACTAGCAATAATAAACCGTTAATGCAGTTAGACTGCAACAGTAACAGTGAAGGCGTGGTGGCACTAGGCTTGATGTGCAGTGAACCAACCCACCGGAGAAACACACACCCCAGTATATAGAGGCACTGCAACTTCTACGTATTTACACCTAAAATCTGCTGTCCTACGTCAATATCTTACTCACAAGACCTCTTCTGTATTCAGTCCTGTTTAGTGTGTCCTCTTTCCTATTCGGTCTTATTTCAGTGAAGGCTCAGCTCTGCAACATGCCGACCCTCCTGTCCCCACTTCTTCGAAGCACTGACCTGTGAGGACACGAGTGGTCCTGTGAGCCTTCAGGTCCAGCATTGGCTCAAATACGTTACTGGATTGGGGTCAGCATGCTTAGCAAGTGACAGGATCAACTTCTTGGGACTTTTAGACTATTATGCCTGAGAGCATTTTATTCTATGAGTGTTGTTACACGTCTTGACAAAGATACTGTGCTAATAAAGGTATCAGGATTTGGCTTTTACTCATTAATGAAAGCATTCATTAGTACATCATGGATCTTTCCACCTTTAATACAAATTAGAGATGAATGAATGCAGGCCTACTTTTATTGCTGCACATATACATATGTATACACACGTATACATACACACACATATGTATGGGCATGGACATGTATGTGTGTCTATGGTTTACTGTGTGGAAAACTCAGTAAGTATAAAGCTGGGGACCCTACATCACCATTTTAAAATTTTTTACAGTTTTAAAATCCCTGCTATAATTGGTATAAAGTGCAGAAATTTCATCCCTGTTTCATCATTGCCTGAACTTTTAAGGTGAGAAAACATGCAGAAAAGGCTTAATAACTCAGCATATTCCCTCAGCTTGCTGTTATTACAAAATAACTGCACAGCTTGTGGTATATTTTACTTAAATAAAAGCATTGATACTAATGTCCTAACGTTCTTAACCTAAAGGACATTTGCTTTGTTGGGCTGTAATGCTCTAAATTGTGTGCAATTATCCCTGCTTACTTGAAAGACTTAGTAAGGAATGAATAGCAACAATTAGCATAACAACAGAAACATTAACCCATGTAACAGCGAAAGCATCGGCTTGCAAGCACCTGTTTGTAGTTTGCGCAAGATAAGCTTATTGCATTCTTTGTCTAGCAACCCAGCAGCAGAATGCAGAAGGGGCTGGCA
The DNA here is from genome assembly GCF_030867145.1 of Opisthocomus hoazin. Classification (NCBI taxonomy): domain Eukaryota; kingdom Metazoa; phylum Chordata; class Aves; order Opisthocomiformes; family Opisthocomidae; genus Opisthocomus; species Opisthocomus hoazin. Next base: position 8,687,750 of record NC_134418.1, on the reverse strand, counting down.
CTTTGCGTTGCAATCTGCTGGGACAGATCAGAGGCGAACATCTGTAAATGCTGGTATAAAATATAATCGTGCTCCAGAGCAAACAAAACTTCTTCCAAGCGTTGTAATCCAAATGCATCACACCCAAGTGAGTGCATGAACGTACACCAGCAACAAGGTTCAATGAATCAAGCTGCCCGAGACCCTAATGGAAGACGTCTAATCTCTTTAAAAGAGGTACCGGGGGAACAGAAATACTATCAGTTTCAGTGACAATAGTTATCTGGTTTATTTAGCAGTTCGTCACTTCCTCAGCTCCCTGCATCCAAGATACCCAACAACGTTCTACCACTTTCTCGTCCAGGCTTTGAAGTGGCCTGAAACACACTCCAGAAACAAGGTGGTCTGTCAAATCATGGCAGTTTGTGGTTTTGGCATGATTAAGCCAAGATTTGAAACCTTCACTGAGCCAAGTCTGCAGGACATGACATTGTGCACCCTTTAGTACGTAGCCTGGTGCTCACCATGTCTTCTGTGAGACACAGAAAGGAGAACAAAGTCTGACGCTTTGCAGACATGTTCAGCAGATGGCCCATGGGGACAACTCCTCCAGTGCACAGATCATGCCTAGCTCCTCTCATTCTCAAGGGTAGCTGGTGAGTGGTCCACAAGCAAGTGCTTTGCTCTGTTTGCTGTAACGTGTTTCTCGCTGCCACTGTAGCTAAGAGTGCACAACACCCATTCCTGCCTAATCACAGGTTCCTTCTAAGAGAAAGATGACTAGGAAGACAACAGCATGAATTATTCTGATGGTAATTTAGGAAAGCAGCTCTGGAGTCCTCAGCACAGGAAAGAAGTGGACCTGTTGGAGCCAGTTCAGAGGAGGGCCACAAAAACGATCGGAGGCATTGAATACCTCTCCTGTGAAGAAAGGCTGAGAGAGTTGGTTCTTTCAGCTTGGAGAAGGGAAGGCTGTGGGAAGACCTTATTGTGGCTTTTCAGTAATTAAAGGGGGCTTATAAGAAAGATGGGGACAGACTTTTTAGCAGGGCTTGTTGTGATAAGACAAGGGGTAATGGTTTTAAACTAAAAGAGGGTCGATTTAGACTGGATATGAGGAAGTGTTTTACTCTGAAAGTGGTGAAATCCCAGCACAGGTTGCCCGGAGAGATGTTTGATGCTCCACCCCGGAAATGTTCCAGGTCAGGCTGGACAGGGCAAGTTGAAGATGTCCCTACTCATTGCAAGGGGGTTGGACTAGACAACCTTCAAAGGTCCCTTCCAACGCAAGCTATTCTAAGAGTCTATGGTTCTACAAAAGGATAGGAATACCCCATCACAGTTGCATGTATCCTGCACGAGACAAGCCAATGCAGCCAGGAAGCACCAGGACTCCCAGTCCTTATATGTACAGGCAAGTAGGTCCTCACGTGCAGTAAGGGATGAGTGGCACCATGCAGACATGTATGATTTGAAGAAGCGATGTGATTTACTCGGTCAGAAAGAATGGGCATTCATTTCTAGTCTGAAACTAGAAACAAGGGACATACGGTAAATCTACATGCACAGAGATTTTGCCCTCGTTCCTGAGATCATTCAGAACAAGTCTGCTAACACTCCTGGTATCTTCCATGAAACAAAGATGGGACAATAAATAATTAGAAAATTCTCAGTCTGGAAGTTGCCAAGCGCACCCATAACACCTGTTCCTTCTGCTCTTTGCAGCATAGAGGGACTGACTCCTACCCTGCAAGTCTCCCTGCCCTTGTGCAGTCACACAAGTGCACACACACACCCCCTCTGTGTTCAAAATACCTCTCACATTAAAGACACTCGTTTGGCTTATAAGTTTCTAGGAGCTACCTAAAATGCTTTGCGTGTTTCAGTTTAAACTTGGAGTAAGTGAAAGCCAAGAGAACTTTGGTTCAGGATCAGCAAGAATGCAGATAAGAATTAGCAAAAATTGTGAACACAAAATATATCAAATTGGTTTAATCTATTAAATTAAAATAATCAGACTACTGACCATATTTAAATAGAAAAAAAATACAGCATAAGGTATCTGATCTACACCTCATAATGTATTCTGATCTACACCTCATTTGCATTCCTACTTGACAAAAATAGGTAGGTCATATTGACTCTTACTTGACAAAGTAACAGTCATCCTCACCTTATTTCTCTGTTATTTGGTATTAAATACAGATGTTTAAACAGAATACTGTTATAAAACATGGTAAGGTTTCCATAGCTATTTATGCCATTACGCAGTAAAAAGTATTTACCCCTATTAAACTAAGTTTAAATATGTACTTGCACACATGTGGACCCAAAGGGAAAAGCTGAATGTCATGGCATAACTGTTTACCTTTTCTAAGAAGTGGAGCCTGCCCCAGTAAAGCTTGATAAGAACTGGCTCAGAAAGATGAGAAAATTAGACAGGAATCAGTCTTTATCAGATCTCTATGTGACCCTTCAGCCACAAGAATTCTATTCCTCATGCTTCATTTCAGGAGTGAACAAAACCTGCTGAACACAATTCGTAAGTACTTTGGTCAAAGGCTCTCACCTAGTGCTAAGATGAATCATGTGAGTCCATTATGGGTCCTATCAGAGAACTTAACTGTAACATCTCATTGTGCATCTCGTCACTTTTAATCCTTCCAGTTCTGCAGTTCATACCCTGGCCAAGTGGCATCATCCAGAAGCACGCTAAAGATTCACAGAAATAAGTATCTCAGTGCCAGCAAGACTAAAGGAAACACCCTGAATTCAAGTAACATGAACAATTCATTCTGCTGTCCTTCGTATTTTCTGGTTTAATGGAAATTTACTATATTTAAGTCACATTTAGGTTACTTATTTAAACTACAATAAAAAATTCCTGTGTTTATAATCTATACACAGTCTTCTTTCTTTTTGAGAAATATTTCTGTAGTTCCTTTTCTTGATACTCAATTCATTTATACAGTTATAATCAAAATCTACTTCATTTACAGTACCTATTTGATATCTAATCTATTCAATACAATAGCAAGTTACAGACATGCAATTTCATATCCGTAAGGTAAAACAAATGATAGTCACCTAAAAATATCTAATATAGTAAAAAAATATAAAACCATAATGATGTTATCTTTTTAGTACTATATATATGGGCATTTTGTAGAAATTCCAGCCAGGAATAATAAGAGATCCTCAGAAGATTGGAGCAAGAAACCAGCAGACTTTAGCCCAAACTGCAAACCAGACTAAACTCATGTGGAGTAGTTCAATCAAATTTAACACCACTCCAGAGAATCACTTCCCACAATTTCTGAAAGCACCCCAATGCCTACAAAAGATGCTTTCACATTGTTTTATTTGCATGTGACACCTTTTAATGTATTCTAATTAAACCTGAAGGTAAAATTTCCATAATACAGCAATTTCCCTGCATTCTCTTATCTGTGTGCAAATGAAGCAATGGCAGTGAGGATGGAAATCTATGCAGAAGTCGCCTCATGTTTTCAAGGCCTGAGTTAATACCCTTAAATCTGGAACTCAGTTTCGTGACAATTGTTCACAGTCACTTCACAGCTTAATCAGTTCTGAAACTACAGTCCACAAGCAAAAGGACTACTGACCACTTTATAATGATCACATTTTGTATTGCATTTCCCAACAGCTGATATTGATGTACAGAAGAGAATCATGGAATTATAGAATCCTAGCATGGTTTGGGCTGGAAGGGACCTTATAGATCATCCAGTTCCAACCCCGCTGCCATGGGCAGGGACACCTTCCACCAGACCAGGTTGCTAAGATCTCCATCCAACCTGGCCTTGAACACTGCCAGGGAGGGGGCAGCCACAACTCCTCTGGGTAACCTGTTGCAGTGCCTCACCACCCTCACAGTAAAGAATTTCTTCCTAATATCTAATCTTAATCTACCCTCTTTCAGTTTAAAGCTGTTACCCCTTGTCCCATCACTACACGCCCTCAGGGCACGTACCTCACTTTCAGCGGAGGGATACTTCACTAACACAATGTCTTCACTAACACGATATGACTGCTAAGCAGAAGGAAGAAACACAAGTAGACATCAAAATAAATGGAAAAAGAAAGAAAGACAAAAAAAAAATTCAAATGAATCCAAAGAGGATGGAACGGAAAGAAGGAACCAGGACAGAAATCCTGTCTCCACTCTAGACTGTACTGATGAGTACACTCGGATGTGATCTGTGGTTCAATCCTGTACAAAGAAACGTCATTCTCTTTTTAACAGTTGATGAGTTCTGCTGTTTGCCACTAAGCTGAGAGTGCATCCCTGAGTATCCCCTACATTTATTTCAGGAGAAAACCCAATGACAAGGATCCACATGGAGTGTGAAACATGCACTAGAGCTCTGCACTGCTGTCAATAGATCTGCAGTCAATCATCATAAAACCTTGTAAAAAGAACAACATAAAAATGAAATTGCAGCCCATAGAAAGAAAATGCAGCATTAAAAACTAACCAAAAGAGTCCAGAACAATGGTAGGCTTCATATGAAGCATAAGACTTCAAATTAAACAGTCACTGTAGATATAGGACTTAAGAACAGAAATGAAAGCTGCGTTAAAAGAAAATCATATAACATCCCTTTCAATCATTAGCAAAATTTTGGAGGAAAATACTATAACAATTTATCTTCTGAAATTCTAAAAGTCTGTATTCTGAAGTGTTATTAAAATGTCTCAATTTATAAATATCTGAAGATATAACATACATTTATGTTTAAATACCTTGACTTTATGTAGACATGAAATCATCTCAGGCTGGTGACATTTTTGATATTAACTCATTAGGTAGAATTTTTCCATTTATTTTCCTATCTTTACTGAAATACTAGCAGCAAAATATTGTGGTATTTTTAGGCTATTGATTTTTTGGCTATCTAAAACTAATAGTGAATAAAATGTGCAATACAGACCTAGATCATCTGGTGACATATTATAATGTCTACCCTAGGCTACACACATGTTCACAAGAATTTGCATAACTTCTTCCAGATGTTTGCAGACATGGTTCACTCCGAAGCTCTCTCTCAATGCCAGTGAGCTTGGAAAAGTGGCAGTTATGTTGAAGAGGTGATGAGATTAATGGTGTTGCAGCTGGACTTTGTGACTTGGGGAGCTGCTAGGTGTGAATCCTCATGAGTCTTGCACTCCACACAGTCCATTCACTCTGCTCATTACAAAGCTCAGAAAGGTGGGTAATAAGTTACTGCTGGGTTTTAGCACACTTTGTGAACAGGAACCTCAGTCCTCGGTCACAAGTAGCTGAAGAAAGGGTCTCATTGACACATGGTCATATAGTTACTTGTTTATAGTCTAGTAAAGCCGTATAAAGGGTTGGTCCCCTGTCGATGAGCCAAATATAGCTCCAGACGTACACAGGTATTACTAAAGCTTAGCTCACTGCAATAAAATCTTAACTTTACTGCATATCCTGTGTAGTCATGGTTTTCCTGGAATTATCTGGTCACGTTAGGATTGACTCGGTTAGCCTATGTCAGCCAGACAGCAAAAGCAAAAATTCTGCCTTAGAATATTTGAACCCACTAATGTACAGGGAACTTCTTACTGTAATAACTGCAGGCAAAATCCTGGCAGTATACTAAATACTTAAAGACAACTCTGGATGCTTGTATAAACGTGTGAGCCAACCAGAAAGATTTTAAATGTACCAAAAATAATCCAGAATAGTTGAAGGGCAGAGGAAGAGAAACCGTTAAAAATAAGAAGATTTAAAAGTGAACTTAATCTTCAAATAAGGGAAACAGTGAGAATGGGCAAGACAAAGTAAAACTGTATTTAGACAAGTGAAAAATGGTTTTGAAAAGCAGCTTCTTAAAGACACTAACATTAGTAGCAAAAAACTTTGTTTCACATTAAAGGGAAGAAACATGCCAGGGAGAGGGTGAGGCGAGTGCAGGAGTGAGATGGAAAAGAAGCATTCACAGAAAATATGTCCAGAGAAGAGGAACTGAATTAAATTACTTCTTTGCACCAGTGTCCACGACACAAGGGGCTAAAGGTTTTGGTAAATAAATGAAATGAAAAGTTACATGATTCTAGGACTGCATTGAATTTACCCTAGAGGGAATTCAAATATCACATTGCAGGGTGACCTCAAGTGGCACACAGTCTATCACTTCAATGAAAACTGGGGCCAGGGAAGGAAAGATGGCATGTGCAACATTTGCTCACAAGAAAGGCTCCAGAGTTGGTCCAGAAAGCCAGAAAGACTCAGTCCTGCGCACAAGATAAGGGTGACTGATTCAGCTGAAACCAGAAGAAAGAAAAGCAAAAAATCTCCTTTTATGATGCCACAAGTTTGAAGATGTGAGACCAAAGGCTGAGTCCCTTCCCTGTGAAGCACAGAGCCTAGCACAGACAGGTACAGAGCGCCCAGGTGATACGTGAAGAACAGGGAAGGGACATCAGGCAAGGTACCCGTGCAAGCATCACAGGCGCAGAGCTGAGGCCACACTTGCAATGACTAGACTCACAGTCTCCCAAAGCGAGAAGCAATCGCATGCCCCCATCTTTTTCCAGGCTGTACCATGAAACACATCCCTTACTTTTACAAGGCAGCATTGTAGAGAGAGAGGTGGCAATTTGCAGTAAGTGCTATTTCAGGTATGTTGTATTAATAACATATCTTGAAGTAGCAGCTCAACATTACATCTGAATCCCGTGGAGCTTTTCTCTGCACTCGTGTTCAGCCCCGTGTCATGTGCTTTAGGGCTAGTGCATACATGCTCCTCTCAGTCTGGCACACTCAGCCCAGCAGAAAACCATCAATCCTTTCCCCTCCTCTGCTTACTTCATCTTGCACAGTCCATGAAGTCAGGTCCCAGCAGGAAAAAAGCAGAGAGATGGCTCGTATCCCTTCTCTGCCTTCAGGAAGAGAGAATCTGTGCTGGGGATATTCGCAGTAACTCAGATAGTGCTTGGTCCTTCTGACCTACTGGCATCAGTGTCTTTGCATTAATTACATGGAAGCAGCACCATTTGTTAAGCTGGTGTGAACGTATGACACCAGCATATCAGGTCCCCTTTAAAATACATATGAGTAGGCAGAGATAAAGGAAAAAAACAGAAAGAGAAATCTTGAGAGTGAAAGAGAGAGGCACTATTAAACACTTTGTACTTATCTTGCTAAGGAAGAGCTTCGTTCCAGGGGGGAAAAAAATCTCTCTTCGAAGCTATCCAAACAGTAAACAGGCCATTCTTTAAACAGTGGCGTATCTACAGCAAAGCGTACATCAGAGGACTGGCATAAAGAAAACATTTTTCTCGTAGATAAAACAGCAGAAAGGGTCTCTTGCACTGGTGATAATCTGGTTCTTCTGCTTTACTTAGATTTTCAGGGCAAATCCAAAAAAATTCTAATGAAACCTTAGAGAAAAAATATAGCAAGAAGTGTTGAAGTGTGTCGATTCATTGCTTCTGGCAACACGTTCTTCTCCCCACAGGATAGGAACAGAAGAAGTTTCTAAGACTTCTCATCATATTTGTACTGTCTGTTGTAAAGGACATGAGGGCTCTTGTGCATTAACATTGCCTGGAGAGATGTTTTGGGGTTACAGATCCAAAATGAGGATTGCTTCAACTGCCCAGCTGATGCACACAAATGCTTGAGCTCTCAGTATGAAATTACTTGTCGAGCTGGCAAGTGGCACAAGCACCAAGGAGAGATTTCATTCCCTGCCCTAAAGATCTTAAATAATTCTCGTAGTGAACTTTTTCTCTCTATGGGGATCTCTCCTGTACCACTTAACTGCCCTTCAGGCTTGCCCATTCTAGGGATGCCATAGCTGGGAATGTAAGAGCACCGTTTTTTGCTGACAAAAACCAGATGCAGCCAGCAGGAAGGGCCTGTCCTTGGCCACTGGCAACTTATTGATGTTTACAAGTTTTCTTTCTATGGCTGTTGTGTCCACATGGCCATTTCATTCTCAAGTGTACCATCTGAGATAACTGCTGGTCCTCTTCTGAGATCCAGCATCCAGAGAAAGAGCCCTTGCAAGACCAGTGAATGGATGATTTCACTGCCACATTTTCAAAAGGATGTTTTTGTTTAGCTGCTTCTTGTTCCACTTTTTAATAAGGTTATAGCTTATTATATATATGTAGGTTTACAACTGCTGGTTTCTGAGCAGAAAAGGATGGATTTCTAACCTGTGACCTCATCCGGAGCTTTTGGAAACATGCCCACAAGGCAAGAGATGAGTTCAACACCTGCTGTCACTTGTAGGGATTCAAGGCACCAGCGCTGCTTTTGTTCTTCCACAGGAGAGAGGCAAAGACAGATACAAGACTCAAGGGGGCAGAGGAAGATGAGCAAAGGGGAATATGACTGCAGTTCAGTACTGGAACCTTTCCTCAAAGACAAGGAGCTCAGCAGAGCTACTTCCCATGAAGAAATGCAAAGCACTCATCATCCTCTCTGCACGTACCTTAAAAGCTCCTTCCAGCCTTCAGGTGGATGCAAATAGCAAGCTATGCTGACAATACTTGATAATCTGGGGAGACATTCAAAAATATAATCTGTATTACGGAGCAATGCCATCCCAGACATGCAAGTTTCTGCAGAGCAGGAAGCTGCCACTTTAAATGATTTCTTCTAGTTTTGCAATTTCAATGGAGAGATCAGCATTACAGCCTTGGCAAGCAATGAAAGTGAAAATAGACACTGTAAAAAACATCATGATTTCCACTTCTTGTGCGGCAGCCACCCGTTGATAAAAGGTGGCATGTGTCTCTCTCCTTCACAGGCTCACTAGTAAATAATCATCAATTTACACATTCTAACACAATACCTGTGCCTACAAATTGCTTCTTCAAAGATTTCCTTTTCCCCTGGAAGCCGCAATTCTAAGTGTGTTGAAATTACATCTTATTCTTTTCTTTGAAAGATCTCTCACTGCACAGCCAAATAGAGATCATTTGCATAATTCTTCTTTTTAAATTACTTCAGGTTGATACAGGTTCTTTAGCGAATTGTTATTCAGCAGGACATGGTCAGATGCAGATAAAGTGCTATAGAAGGTGGAAGTTAACATCCTCAAATCTGATCAAATAACATTTCAGTTTTAAACCGATACTGTAAATCACAAGGAATTACAAAGCTCTAGCTTGATTCAGCTGTTGAAACAGACTTAATATCAAAGCAACCTTTCATTCAACAAAAGATTCTGCTCTGAGCCATTCTCAGGCTTACAGCAAGCACAGATTATCATTCTAGGAGACTCTCATAGCCGGACAGACTATTTCCCTCAGTGGGCCTGATCTCTGACTATATGCATAAAATAGTTGCATTTAATATAATATTGTTATATACAATTGCATATATGCTGTACATATAAACATAATAACAAAATTCATTTCTTCATAAGACTATTTTCAAGCTTCTTTGATTGCATCAAACATTTTGACAACTTCAGAAATCAAGATGGTCTCATTTCCTTTTAAAAATTTACAGATCTGTTGTTTTTACTGTAGATATTGAAAGAAAACTTCCACAGAGTTTTCCTGAAGTTGTACAAAACTTCTGCAAAGGCTTGATTTTGATTATGGAGAAAGCTGAAGGCACCCAGGACCCCACATTGCAGAGGCCATCTCTTGAAAAAAACACATTCACCACTCATGCTCATGTGAGTGTAAAACCTAAATATCACAGTCTGAAAACAAGCATAGTCTTAATTGCATTTCTTATCTCTTCCCAAAATTCTCAGGGAAGATACACCTGAATAATCTGTCAAGGGTAGTTGTGCAAAGACCATTGCTTGGTATTGCAAAAAACAGTTTTGAAGTAGGTGCAGTTTGGAGCAATCTTTCATTGTTAATAAAACAGCTGAAGCTACCAAAAAAGGTCTTTCTTATCTGCACTGTAGTAGCACTTGGACCGGAAGAAAAAAAATTCCTGCCATTCATCCCCCTCAAATGTATATGTATTTGCACACACAGACAGAGTCTCCTATTCTGAACAGAGATAAAGGATCCCATCAACCACTGCAACGTTGTCCAGCTGCAGTGCAAAACAAGCAACCCGAGCGAAAACCTCGCACTTTATACAGTGGGATTTCTGCACTGAGTTTTGAGGTTTGCTGATATTTGGACCTCTTATCTCTTAACCTCAATATTTTCTGGTCTCTGCCTGAAAATGAGCCAATGCACAGCAGGCAGTTATGTTTTGGGGTCATTAAACCTAGAGAAAGGGCAGCTGTAGCAGCTAGCTATAAATTGGGGTGGCTTTGCTGGGCTAAAAGGAATACTACTTCACAGTCAACATCAGTGGGTTTTGCTTCAGTTCTTGTGTGAAGAGCAGTAGAAGAAATATAAGGGTTTGGCCATGGAGCCTTGACTTGGTCCCGCAGGACCAGGGATGTCTAGGCAACTTTCCTTCACACTTTGGATAAACTCATGGCTATTTAATTCCCAGGATCAGGTAATATGAGGCATTATACCAAATAACGCAGGGCTTTTCTTTTAACTCCGTGTACTGAATACTCTTGAAAGTTTATGAAGGCCCCTGTCTGGGCTGGTACAACCTAGAATAAAAAGCACAAATTTCTATAGCCTGAGTTCTGGACTAAACTCAGCAGCTGAATCCACACTGGCTTTGGGCTGGTTCTTTCACACTCTTGAGAAAATCACAATCACTTGGCAGCCAGCAAATGTCTCCTGGGAAAACCCTGGCTCTGGGTCCATCACCCAGCATTACACCTGCCCCCTTGTCCCATTTTTGACCTTCCCTGCTCCTCATAATGATGCTATTTACCCATTAAGGAGCAAACTTGTCACACAGACGCTCGCCAAAAAGTCACAGCGAGTCAAGGATGTTGCACGGCAGCATCAGGAGTAATAATTAACACTATGGAAACAAAACTTGAGCTGCTAATTCCCTCTTAGGAGACTTAACAAATAACATTAGCCTTGAGCATAACTAACTACATTTTAACACGGTTCTTTACAATAGGGGTTCAATTACCCATAGCTGATTTTTTTTCAGTGTAGTCATAAATTTAATACCATACTAATGAGTCAGTGAAGAGTAAACTGATGGGTAGTTTCATTCAGACTAGAGCTGTTAAGACCATTTTCAATTAAACATTCTTTCTTCTGAAAATGCATTTTTGTCAGAGTGAAAATGCGTTGCAGTTAAATATCGATTTCAAGGATATTATCAAGAAGAAGGTTTCACTGATCAGGATGGATTCTCCAACCACCCCAGAGATGAAATAAAACAAAACTTAGTCCTTTTCAGTGCAGATCTGGCATTTTAACATAGCTCTGTTTTACAAAAATGTTTGAGGAACTGTGATTTATTCCAGAACAAAAAAGGAAGTGCTTCAAAAACTTCTGTGCAAATGGAGTTCTTTAACCAGTTCTTACACTGACTCCCTACTCTAACTATCTGGGAAATAAATACTGTCATTGTCAATGGATTTTAGCAGGTTACTGAACTGCTGGACATCTGATTGTAAAGAACAAAGCAGCAAATGCTAAGCGATGATCTGGTTGAATGTTTAAATTGTATTAATTTCATCTGGTAAATGGACTATACTGTTTATGGACAAATGGTGATTTACTTTTGTGTCTTCATCAATAGTTTTGATCTTGTATTGATAACACAGTTGAAGGCATATTGCTCCTCTATTAGAATGAAATACTGCTATGTTTAATACTTTGTTCTCTACTTGAAAAACTTTCCAGGCAATTTAAGGAAAAGTTGGCTTAGACAACACTCAGATTAAATGGCTAGTAAAATGAGAAAATGATAGCAACAAAGAAGTTAGGAGACAACACAAACCCTAAAAAGTAATGGAGAAATAAAAAAAATCAATGTGCATATTGAGATCAACATAAATATTTAGAAGACAATTACAGCTAAACTTTTAAAAATAGATGTAATTTTGATCCAAGATCTGAAAGATGTCAACCGTGAAGTTCTAAGTAGAATTCCTGGTTTCTATCAAACAAATATATAAATAAAAGGCCCAGGTATCACTGTTAACCTCAATATGGCTGTGTAGATGCTAAGAAGTTCTCAGAAGTGCCTGTCTCCAGAAGACATGAAATACAGACTCAGGATTCTACATCTAGGTAGCCACATGAGATCTTTAATTACACAGGATCTTACACTGATGCCAGAAAACTCAATATTAAACATTATCTCATGGACTCTGCTGCTGGCAAAAATGCTTTTGCATTTTGTAGTCCAGTTGAGCATCATGATCCATTCTTCTAGAAATCAAACGTATAAGCACTCAAAAGGCAGCCACTCTGTTATGCAGAAGACTCCAATTCCATATATGATGCTGGCCAGTCACAAGAAGTTCCCCCCTGCAGTTAAGAACCTGACCCAGCACTAACTGAGCTCAGACACTTTCACTGATTCCTGTATGCTTTGGACCAGAAGAGCACATCAGCTCAGACACTTTCACTGATTCCTGTATGCTTTGGACCAGAAGAGCACATCACTACAGAGTACCTCTCTCTCACATAAGTAATTCAAAGCAAGGATTCTACAGGACTGAGAATCTGCATCTGGGTCCCTGGCATATGTCATGTTGCCTTCTCCTCTTTGGTGAGCTCCAGCCATTTCGGAGCACTGAGGAGAGAGAGCTCAGATATTTTATGCAGCTCCTTCCTACAGACAGCTGTGGGGAGACAAAGGTAAACCACCGACGAGACACTAAGCCAGCCTCCTATGAAATCAGTCTGAAACAACCCTGCACACCAGGAAGATTAGAACAAGACTGTATTTTGCCCCAATATGAGACTCTGATGCAGCTGGATTTCTTTCCCTGTTTTAGAGTTTCATTTTATGCCAAGTTAAAGACAAACATCACCTACATTTTATGAACAATTTCTGTCCTCCTCTTTTCTGGAATCAGTATTCACAAAACGTAAAAACGATTAAATCATAGCAAAGCATCAAAGCGAAACTATTTCTGAGTAAACCAGAGTCTTGTTTCGGGATTGTCTTCCTCCTCCTGCTTTTCTCCAGCCAGTCACTGACTGGGTGCTGGGACTCGAGCAATTCCCATGTGGCGTTCGAGAGACACTTCTGAAGCCTCTTCCTCTCAGCAGGATCTTTAAGCCTATTCATTTTGAAAAACCCACTTGATATGAGCCTGCAAACAAGATCCCTTTCCCCTGACAATGAGCAGAAAAAAAAAAACACAACAAAGATGATGAATAAAATAAGTGAGAGGGATCGAAGTGTGGGGGAGTTCCCTGTAAAAAATTAAAAAAAAAAATAGAATTGGAAGCTGCAGTGCAGGGAAAGTGTTGTTTATAGCAAACAGCGAGATACAAAGAAAATTGGCCAGGTGAAAGCGTGTGATTGTGTTACGGTGAACCCCAGCTAAATGAATATCTGACACTAAATAAATCTCTTAATAAAATTACTGCACTCTAGTACCCTACACATTCTGCATATGTAATAAAACTCTTTAAAATGAATAGCCGATAAGGAAATGAACCTGCTCAGGGAATGAATAAACACACTTTCACATACACACACAGAAATACCAAATGGTGAAACATACTCATAGTGATTATCAGACTGTTAAAATAATAACCCTGTGAAACAAATAAATCTGCCCCACAGCAAATTATGTCTCTGCTGTACTTATGGTGAAACCTTCTACAAACACCTGATAAAGGAATAAACCTGTTAAAGGAATAAATTGACTGTACAGTAAGGTTATCCGCAGATTTACACTGGACTGCAGTGATAAACCTTCTTTTTCATTAGTCCAATAGATCATAGGATATACAGTACTTACAAATGTTTCAGCATTAAATATAAGCTGGAGTGCTCTGCTGTATGTATGCATTTGAGGGCAGGGGGTCAATAAATAGACTGAATGTTGCTTCACAAAATATCTGTCAGTGTGCATTAGCAGAATACCTGATCAAGAGATGAGCTGCCCGTAAAACATTCCCTGCACACCCAAACTTCCAGAACATACATACCAACGGCAGCCTGGGGTTCTGTGGGTCTAAAAATCACACAAGTTATTTAAATGCTTAAGCCCATGCATACAGGATTTAAAAAAAATTTAACACATTGAGACCACAAGACATTTCTGCTGGTGAGTTTAAACCTTTCAAGATGTGCCCTATCCAAAAAATTGCCAGACCTAATGGCAGAGACCTGTGCCAAGTTCTGAAACATCAAAGCGCAAGAGATGTGGGTAGCAAAGCTTACAGAGGAGCTACGGGCTGTCCCCACGGCCACAGCTCTCGTGTTCTTGCATTGCTTCTACACAGCAAAGGGGACAACAGGAGTTATGATCAGGCCCCTGCCCCATCTTGCAGGGGGCCAGAGCTGCTTCTTAGTGATGATGTTGACCTGCCTAAGCCATAACCAGAAGAGAAAGCCTAATACTGGATAGCAGGTAGAGCCTCCCTTTCTGGCTGCCTAAACCTCCTAGGACATTACAGAGTACATGGTGTGGTAGAGTATTTCTCCTGGAGTTCTGCAGCAGGAGCACTGGGTAGAGGAGGGCTGTCAGCCCCAAGGGCAAGCAGGTTCTGGGCAAGGGCAGGAAATGCCATGGGACTAATTGACTTTTTGTGGCTGTGAATGGACAGATTGGTGGGGAAAGAGAAAATACTGTAAAAAAATCTCTAGTGAGATGCAGAAGCGAGTATTTTCCTCAGGAAAAGCCAAAATCATCACTATTGAATGAGCCATTACCAGGTGAATCCCATATTAAATATGAGCTGACTTGAAGGTCAGAAAAGAGAGATCAGGAATCTTCTCCCCACCAGCCCAACAAAAGGAAGACAGGAACAATCCCTTTTATCCCTCAAAATTTCTGACCGATCCTGCTTTAAGTGGCAACATCTGAGACACAAATGGTCACAGCAACGAGGACTCACACCACAAGGCTCTGTGTGGGAAGCACAGAGCATCCTCTGGCGCCAGTCCTACCACTGTCCCATCTCATGCAGCCAAGCCCTTTTTCAACATATTGGCTTCGCTGGGGTTAAATGTATTTATATAAGCCACATAAATAGGCTTAATAAATTTTAAAACCCACAAAAATACTAAGAGCTAGTGATGTGTAAATTCTTACGGAGCCCAGGCAAACAAGCCTCCAGCCTCCTTGATGGGTCTGTTGACTCAACTCAACCCCAGAGCTAAAGGAGGTAAAGAAAAGGAAAAAGAAATGGAGAAAACATCTATGTTCTTGCCAGTGTTCCAGAAAAGGGGAGGGATGAGCAAGTAATGTAGAGAACAACTAAGATGAAATGTGATGTTGAAATGAATAAGTAAGTTCATTATATTCTACAACATGATAAGACTTTGCAGGCCTGATTACAACATTAAGGGACGGTGCTGCAATATTATAAATTACAGGGTGAAGCACTCCTGTTTCTGTCTCTATATTTCTAAGGTGGGAGAAGTTAATTATTTTTATAGGTCTAGATATTGCAAGGATGAGGATATCAGAATATCTTGTCATCAAGTCTAAAGACAGCAATGGAGAAGAGGCGGAGGGGAAGGGGGGAACCACCCTGTTTAAAGAAAATTATTATAAAAATACTAAAAATGATATATAGATTTTTTGACCTACATCCATCATTTTTACATGCCTAGGTACTTCATGCCTTGTCTCCATAAACCATCACTCTGTTATTTTTCATGAGGCTGAGAGTAAATGGCCAAAGCTTAAAACTTGGAAGTAAAAAAATAAATAAATAAATATAGAAATCAAATCAACATGAGTGAAAAGGTTAATGGAAATTTGTACAATTTTATTATTATTAAGGAACACAGGCAGAAGAGGAGCATTTCTAGCACTCTAAGTGGCCTGTGGTACAATCAGTAACCCTGAAGTATATTCAGCAATCTTTTTTTTTTTTTCAATTGCCCACCGCAGCCTATATTACAAATACATAAATCATAATGTTTCAACAAAAGCAAAATTTAATTTTCTCCTTTCAGCTGTTATCTGGGCCGGGTGGTATATGGCAGGCTGCGGCCGAGTCATTTATTACACTTGCTGAATGGATAATGGCAGGGAGAGTCTATTATACCCAGCTTTGTTAGGGCTTTGAATGTGCTACTGAAACCTGTGGCAGCCTAAATCTCTTTACATCTGTAATAGATACACAGCACTCTATTATTTCATGCCAGAACAAAATTAAATAGTTGTGTGGAGGGGGAGGGCGAAGGAGGAGGGCTTGAGGGAGCAGAAGGACTCTGGGGATGGCACAGGGCATTTTGCTGAAAACGTGTTAAAAGCAGCAGTGGCTCCGGGACTCGTGTTCATCTCACAAACCCTTTTTTTGGTTTGCTTTTGAAGATGCCTGTCTAAATGGGCAATGCCTCTGTGCTCAGCTCGTGTGACATGACGCATTGTCCCTTCCTCCTCCAGGGTGATATTTTGCATAATTGCAGGATAATGACAACCCTCTCGTGCCCAGCCTTCGTGCAGCTCAAAAAATCTTCACTTGCCCCCATGTTTCTCCCTCCACAGAGGGTATTTGCTTCATGCACTTGGCAGCCGATGTGTGGGCATCACCTGCATTCCCAGCTTTAATGCAGGTGTCCCACACAGGGAAGGGGTTGTGGAGGGAGCTTGCACCTGAAGCTGGTGCCCCAGGACTTGGGGCTGCAGAAGGGTCATAAACCTCGTAACACCAATGTAGTGTTATAAGGCAAGTATTTTTTATTGCAGCGCTAGATGCACGTGGGATAATTCCAAACATGCATACCTCATGCTTCTTCCATGTGGCTTATATAGATCAAAAATATACATATTTCTTTTCTTCATGCATATTCAATATCATTCTCTTTGGCAATTGGTGTAAACTTTTCTCACTTCCTACGTAAATGGTTGCACAGACTCAGTTACCCTCTTCTATTCTTCCTTTCTGAGTAGGTGGTATTACTTGAGTAGGGGGTCAGTGAGTCGGTGGTCGCGATCTCCCCATGCCAGAATTACCTTTTACCTGTCAGGCTCACAAGATTGGCAATCCTGCTCAGTTCCTTCAGTCCGTTTCACAGAACCACACTCCATCATTTCTCTTGACAAAAACACAGTTACCCACTATGGTTAGCGTTAATGGTTACCTAGAGACTAGACCGTCTGTTCCCAGACCTAATGTCCAGGTGGGTAGGGCTGTGCCAGGAACATAGCAGCACTGTTCATGTTTATGGTCAACTGATTCTATCACCCTGGTTACATTTCCCCCCTTTGGAAGTTTTGAAATAATCATCTTTTCAATACTTCCATCTTAAATTAAATTATATTTTAGTTAGACATTAATTCAATACTTTACTGTCAATAACGATTTTATAACAATTCATTTATCCACTGTATGATGGTAGGAGTGTC
This sequence comes from Opisthocomus hoazin, assembly GCF_030867145.1. Lineage (NCBI taxonomy): Eukaryota > Metazoa > Chordata > Aves > Opisthocomiformes > Opisthocomidae > Opisthocomus > Opisthocomus hoazin. The sequence continues at coordinate 8,670,375 of NC_134418.1, read as the reverse complement.
GTGACCGAATCATTTTATTTAGTCTTTTGGCTACTGTATGAATAATCTTTCAATTGAAGGCTGTTTTTATTGGTGAGTTCCTTTTTAAATCAATAATAAATGAGTAATATCACTAAAAATATGATTAACAAATGTAGCTCAGTACTAATTAAGGATTTTACCCAGGAACTTAGATTCTACCCCAATCCATTGAAAATTTTGTCAAGCCAATTTTCTTCCAGATTTCTTGGGAAGTATATTAACTGTTCTGCTTTTATTGACAGCTGATCTTTACTTTTTGTTTTCATTTTTAATATTTTAAACAATGCTCCCATCATCATTAGTCTCCAGGTCAGAATTTATTTTTTCCATATTTTACAATGACAGTCCCCCTTTTTAGACGTATTTTAAGATTAGTTTTGCAGTCTCTGGATCTCTATTGATGATTCTCCATGAAGGGACCTTCTTCACTCGAGTATAGTGTATCCATGGTTCCACTCTTTTTACTTTGATGGCAGTGTAAGTTGTTAACAGTACCTGGAAAGGTCCCTTCCACTTCTCCTGCAGTGGTTCAGAGTTCCAGGTTTTTATATACATGAAATTACCTGATTGATATTGATGCACAGGTGTATCCAAAGCAAGCGATCTGGTCAGACAACGTATTTTCAGAGTGTTTCAAGGGTTTTTCCTAATGAAATCAAACACATTTTTAAATCTGTTTCCCCTGTTATTCTCCTGTCCCCTGGGATTAGAGGAGTTTGATAAGGTCTGCCATACAAGATTTCGTATGGACTTACACCATCTTTAGATCTTGGTTGGATTCTGATTCTCAGGAGTGCTAATGGTAAGGCTTGTGGCCATTTTAAAGATACTTCTTGACAGATCTTACTTATTTGTCTTTTTAATGTTTGGTGCATCCTTTCAATTTTCCCACTTGATTACAGCCTCCAGGGGGTTTGTAAATCCCAATTTATTCCTAAAATTTTACTTACTTGTTGAACTATTTCTGCTACAAAATGTGGTTCCCTAACAGAAGACATGCCTATTGGTACTCCAAACCTTGGTATTATTTTTTTTAACAATATTTTAATCACTTCTCTTGCTGTGTTGGTGCGACAAGGAAAGGCTTTCGGCCATCCAGAAAATGTATCAATTAATACTAATAAATACTTAAATTCATTTTGCCTGGGCAATTCAAAAGAATCAACCTGCCAATAGTATCCTGGGGAATTGCTTTGTTTCTGAACTCCTAAGGGTGTCTTTTTCCAATTTAAGGGATTATTTTTGAGACAAATTGGGCACTTGGCCACTATCAATTTAATTATTCCTCTCATTCCTACACACACTACAGATGATTTTAAACTTGAGACTATAGCATCTACACCCCAATGTGTCTGAGCATGCTTTTCTTTGGTAAGTTTTAACATAACTTGCGGGGCTACTATTACCTGTTTTTCTGGCGTTACCCACCACCCTTCTGTATTTTGTGATGCTTTTAATTGTTCCGCCAATTGTTCATCCAATTTACTATATTTTGGTTTCAGATTCGGGATTTTTATCTGTTTTACTGGTACTAGTGCAAGGATACCTTGTTCCGCAACCTCCTTTGCCGTTTTGTCTGCCAATCGATTACCTACGTTTACAGCTGTCTGACCAAATTGAATGAGCTTTGCAATGCATTACCACCACTTCCTTTGGCTTCTGCACCTCCTCTAGGAGCTGGAGGATTTCTTCTTTATGTTTTATCAATGATCCTTGGGCTGAGAGCAGTCCTCTTTCTTTCCAGATAGCCCTGTGAGCATGAACTATGCCAAATGCATATTTGGAATCAGTCAATATATTTACGCTCTTTCCTTTTGCCATTCGCAAGGCTTGCTTCAATGCCACCAGTTCTGCTTTCTGTTCCGAGGTGTTTGCAGGCAGTGTTCCTGACTCCAGTACCTCGGTGGTGGTGACGACAGCATATCCGGCCATTCGTCTTCCTTCTTTCACAAAGCTGCTCCTATCCGTAAATAACTCCAAATCAGGATTTTCCAGAGGTTCATCTTTCAGGTCCGATCTGCTGGAATAGACATGTTCAACAGTTAGCAGGCAGTCATGTTTTAGACTTTAGTCAGTTTTTCCGTCGACAGAAACATTGCTGGATTTACAATAGTTGTGGTTTTTAACTCCACATCATCTTGTTCCAGCAAGACAACCTGATATTTCAGCATTCTGCTAGGGGATAACCAATGATCCCCCTTTTGTTCTAAAACAGTTACCACCATGTGTGGTACATACACCACCATCTTTTGGCCCATAGTCAATTTTTGAGCTTCCTGAATCAGCAATACCTTTGCTGCCACAGCACGTAAGCATCCCAGCCATCCTTTATTCATGTTGTCAAGTTATTTAGAGAAGTATCTTACTGGTTGCTTCCAGGATCTCAGATGTTGTGCCAGCATTCCAAGGGCCACATGTTGTGTCTCATGTATAAACAGCTCAAAAGGTTTGGTTAGATCAGGTAGACCCAAGGTGGGGGTCATCATCAATGCCTTTTTAAGTTCCCTTTTCCTGGCTCTGTTTTTTTTCATATTTCTAATTATTTTGCCAACTGATTCCCAAATATTGTGGGGTTATTTTTGAATGCTAGTGGAAGTACAGTCGTGTTAATTGCATCTTTCATCCTATAGCAGGGCTCTCCCATTGAAAAGCAAATCTGCTTTGACTTTGTATATCCAGAGGTATGCAAAAGAAAGCATCCTTTAAATCTAGTACAGTAAACCATTTATGTTTCTCTTTCAAAGATGTCAGTAAAGTATAGGGATTGGCTGCTACTGGGTGTATATCTTGAACTATCTGATTTATAGCTCTTAAATCTTGGACTAGCTGATATTCTTTTCTTCCAGATTTCTTTACTGGTAATCTAGGAGTGTTATATACTGACTCGCATTCTACCAAAAGTCTATATTCCAAAAATTTAGTGATTAACCCCTTCAATTCTTTTTGAGCCTCCCACTTAATAGGATATTGTTTTACTGGTTTGCATCCAGGTTTCAAGGTCACTTTTACCGGTTCTGCCAATTTGGACCGTCCCGGAACTTCATTTGTCCAAACTAAGGGAATTACTGCATTTTCCACCTTTTCTGGAATTTGTTCCTCCTTAAAAGAATACTGTAACATAAACACTCTTGCCTCTATGGCGTTTGATTCTGGTATCAATAATTCAATTTCCCCATTTTTAAAAGTTATTTTTGCCTCTAATTTGCTTAATAAATCTCGTCCTAACAAAGGCAACAGACATTCAGGCATATATAGAAACTGGTGAGTTACCCACTGTTTTCCCAATTTAAATTTCAACAGCTTTAAGAAAGGTTAATTTTCTTTTTGCCCTGTCGCACCAACAACATCTACTGATTTACGACTACATTTCTCTTTACGTTTGTTCGATACCGAATAAGTGGCCCCTGTATCTACTAAAATTCTACTTGCTCATTCCTTAGCTTCTCGGAGAGGGGTTTGGAGGGGAGCTGGTTCAGCCACCCCTCTCCCCATTCTTCCCTGTGTCCTTTCTGAAACTAGGCTGAATCCCCCTGCCCCCTCCCCCCATTAGGACAAGCAGAAGGATTATCAGCCTCCAAATTTTGATCCTCTTGATCATCTCCCCATCTCCTGCAAGGTGCAATCGTTAACATAATCTTCCTCAAGTCCGTATTTTAAACACCTTTTACCAATACTACAAGCAGAACAATGCTTTTAAAAATCCTCTTCAGATTTCCCTTTTTTTAAAACCATCACCATAGAATCATGTGGATGTATCCCACATTGCTTCTGCCACTCCGGATGATTTCTCAGTGTGAAAAACAGATCTGCATAGATTATGTCATTTACCTTCCCAGTGTTTCAGAATACATCCCAAAGGTGTACCCCGTGGGATGGGCTTTTTACTCGGAAACATGCCCATCTCCCAAACGACCAGTGGTTGTGATTGTGCAATATCATAGGCACTAGTCAACAAGGGTTGGGGTCCCTCTGGAGCTCCCTCTGGGATCCCAGCCCCCTGCCAGAGATCCAAACCTTGGAGACTTCAACCCCCCCATTGAAGACTCTCCCCTTGGGCCCCGCTCCACTGGCTTTCACTGAGCAGAGACTTTCCAACCAAGGTACCTTTTTAGCCCAACCCTGCGTGACTTTCGCCACACCTTACAAGCAGGCTTCAGTGGGACTCTAACCCACCTCCTGTGGGACTCTAACCCACCTCCTACCAGGAGCTCCGTTACTTGTATAAAAGAATGCCTTAATTAAATTCCAGGGGACTTACTTGGAATCCTTCGGTCCGGGGATCAGAAGTTCTCCTCGAGAATCCCTCGAAGCCGGCTGGAGGTCCTGTGATCCCACGGATCCGTCGGTATTCACAAGCAGGGTCCCATCTGGGTCGCCAGAAACTGTCACTGAAAATCCAGGAATAAAACCTCGTAATGCCAATGTAGTGTTATAAGGCAGGCATTCTTTATTGCAGCGCTAGATGCACGGGGGATAATTCCACCGAACGTCCATACCTCATACTTCTTCCCTGCGGCTTATATAGATCAAAACTATACATATTTCTTTTCTTCATGCATATTCAATATCATTCTCTTTGGCAACTGGTGTAAATTTTTCTCGCTTCCTATGTAAATGGTTGCGCAGACTCAGTTACCCTCTTCTATTCTTCCTTTCTGAGTAGGTGGTATTACTTGAGTAGGGGGTCAGTGAGTCGGTGGTCGCGATCTCCCCATGCCAGAATTACCTTTTACCTGTCAGGCTCACAAGATTGGCAATCCTGCTCAGTTCCTTCAGTCCGTTTCACAGAACCACACTCCATCATTTCTCTTGACAGAAACACAATTACCCACTATGGTTAGCGTTAATGGTTACCTAGAGACTAGACCGTCTGTTCCCAGACCTAATGTCCAGGTGGGTAGGGCTGTGCCAGGAACATAGCAGCACTGTTCATGTTTATGGTCAACTGATTCTATCACCCTGGTTACACCTTCCTGAGGTGCCACCACTGACTTTGACAACCACCAGCACCACTGATGATCCTCACCCTCCCACCAGCCAAAGTGTCAAGGGCCAGAAGGCAACCTTACATCTCCACTGTTAGCTCACTCACTAATTGCTTGTCCAGCAGCCTGCTGTCCGCCTCAACCCAAGAAGGGCTGAGGCACAAATGAGTGCCATAGCACTCAATGTGCTGAGATGATGCTAATCAGAAAAAAATATTTTGCTGCTATTTTTGAAAATGCTCATATTTCTAAAAAAAAGTGAATGTAGGAAAAATGGAGTTGTGGTCTTGGAGGATTTGTTACGGGTAATTTTTATGGTCAGCTACACCAACAGACATGGTATATGTACAAATGAAGGGCAACGCTACCTCCTCTGGCCACAAATTTGTTTTTAGGTTGGGTACAAGCCCAGCCTGTAACCAGTCCCCAGGCAGAGGCAAGGGCTGCAGCAGAGGCTACCAGCACACAAAGCCAGGAGGTTGCTGAAGCTCTCAAGCTCACTGACCTCTCACATGGGATTTGTCTGGCTGCCCAGCTCGAGCAGAGGTGCTTATAAAGAAGAAGGGCTGTTTCTTCGCAGCAGGAATGTATTTGGTTATTAAACCTGCTGCCTTCTTGACAACTGAAACTGTGAGATAACGGAGGGCAGAAGGCAAGGCCTTCTGAGACAGCACCCGTAATAGTCTTTTCAGGGTGTCTGTGGCAACACCACTTTTTACACCGCTCCTGCTTTGTTCCAGCACACACCGAACATGTTCTTTATACACACCTAGCAGACACATGGTTGCATCCTTCCCACAGTGCTTCCAACAAACCAGCTACAGAAGGAAAGATGAAGGAGCTCACTGGTGCTCCAGCAGCCTCCATGGAGCTAGGTGGTTGGGACTTTGGCAAATGAAAGGCCTGGGTTGCATCTGAGGTCGCAGTGGGATGCCCAGGGGTACCTCAGCTATCCAATAAGACTTTGCACACGTGGAGAAGGCAAACACGATGGACTGGATCAATGCATATCGTTGTGTTTCCCTCTGGTGGCTGGGATCAGTGGCTATGGAAATCTCTCACAGAGCTCTCTCCAAGATCTCCTTTAGTTTACCTGGTAGAGATCCATGTCACAAGTGTGGTATCTCTACACATGAAGCAGCATGGACATATCTCCAAGACACAGCACTGCAGCTCCAAAGGTGCTAAAGCACGGGCCTCTAAACAAAAAAAAAAAACCACACAAAAATCAGCTTCTTAATAATAAACTGCTGTTCAAGATGTATTTTCTAGGAAAGGAGCAAAAGGGAGGGGTGCCTTGAAGCAAGTAAAATTGGCCAGGCCCCCCCTGCCCTACACAGCATCCATGGATTAACGTAGCAATGCCCTTTGCAGTGCTGTGTGCAAGAGACCAGATGACAAGTAAATCAGAGCCAGAATAGCAACTTTCTCTAAAGTTAGCCCCAGACAATCTTATTATCCCCCCCAATAAAAAAGAGTTTATCCTTCAGCTCCCCTTAACTCTATTATCAAGCAAGAATTCTCTTGCTGCCTTACTTGTAATAGCATTGTCCTCCTCTCAGATAACAAGAAGAGACTTACCCCATCCTCCTAGCTGCCAAATCTTCTACCAATCTCAAGTGAGAGGATTAAAACTGCTACTGGGTGAGGCTGCAGTTGCTCTGTGCCAGCTCACTTTTTAAAAAGCCATCTTATCTATGCTCAAAGAAGTAAAGGCTCTTCCCTCAATGTGTCGCTTTGTTATCATGTAAGGGCTCTTTCGCCATCACGCTTCCCAGGCAGATTGATTCAATCTGCAGATAGCAATGCCCACTCCCTGGAGGAGCTAAAAGCCCCACAACTCCATACACTCCAGCAGAGCGGTTTATTCTTAGATCATTTCAAGAGCTCACACGGGAGGAGGATGTTTTGCGCTTTTCTTTTGGAAACAGCTGGGGAGGGGCTTATATTTCCTTGATTTTCAGGGAAAATCTGTCGGCTGTTGGTCAATGAGTCCCATTCATTTCCTTGCTCTGAAGCATACCCCCCCTTTGGAGGATTAAAACCTGCTTGCTTATGTTGCTTGCCATTAACAACGTTAAAAATACTTGCACCTATATAGGCATCACCCTCCAGGAAGACAGAGACACACGTTGTCCCCTTTGGTTGAGTTTGTGCAGAAGAGCTGGGCTTAACCCAAAGTCCCTGGAAAGCTTTCAGTTCAGCTCCACACACAGCCTCCTAAGCACAGACCAACAACACCTCAGCTAAAAGGTGTATCTTATCTGAAACCATACTTTTGTCCCTTCCAGCTGCAAAGCAGCAGTTGTGCTGAAACATACGGCCTTCTCACAGTGACTCTGGTGGTCTCCTGAGGTCTCAGAGCCCAGCCCTGAGCCGGAAAGACCATTGGGACAGATTAGCTGCATCTTTTGAATTTTTCAGGGACAAGCACACAAATGCATTTTGAATAGTAAATGCATGAGGTTGGGAGTACGTGTTATGTCAGGCTGAAATGGAGGATTAGTTCTAATCTGAATTCAACAGTTGAAAAAGTTATTTTGCAACAGATACTTTTAAGAATTTCACCAATTTTGTACTTCTTACTCGTAAAAGACCTGAAGGATAAGTAGCACCACAGGGCAGGAAAACAAACTGTTCTTGCTGATAAGCTTATGGACACTGAGTACCTCTACAAGTCAACTCGCACACTCATGGTGATACGTGTGTTCCCGAGACTGCTTGGCACCTAATCAGGGTTTTACAAATTTAATGCTGTGTTGACATAAAGGTGAAATAACTGGGACCTGAATGCTTTGTACCTTGCTAGACAAAACCAAGGGTACAACTCCTGTTTCAGCACTCTGGGACCTTTTCTTTGAGGCCTACTGCTTTGCAAAATGGTGCAGACAGGCAGAGGAGGATATTTTAGCATAGCATCTAAGTTGTCTTCCTTTCAAGCTCCTCTTTTAACACAATCTGCTATTAACCTTCTGAGCATTCTCGTAATCTTTGTAAATGCTCAGTGTTTTCTGAACATTCCTAAATTGATGTCAATGGTGTTCTATAGCAATGAGCACCAAAAAACAACTGTCCCTTGCCGGAATCTTCTGTGTTGGTTGTGTGATAACTAACTCTTTTAATTGAATATCAGTTTATTCTCATCTCTCATCTCATTTCATTGCCTCATTCTCATCTCTCTCATTCAAAATAAGAGTTTCCCAGCATATTTCCCCTCCATATTATATCCTTTTATCTGGTCTCTTCTTATTAATTTCTTTTTTGGTACAAATTACCTAAATTTTCACAGAATCACAGAATGGTAGGGGTTGGAAGGGACCTCTGTGTGTCATCTAGTCCAACCCCCCTGCCAAAGCAGGGTCACCTACAGCAGGCTGCACAGGACTTTGTCCAGGCGGGTCTTGAATATCTCCAGAGACGGAGACTCCACAATCTCCCTGGGCAGCCTGTTCCAGTGCTCTGTCACCCTCAGAGGGAAGAAGTTCTTCCTCATGTTCAGACGGAACTTCCTCTGCTTCAGTTTGTGCCCATTGCCCCTTGTCCTGTCGCTGGGCACCACTGAAAAGAGTCTGGCCCCATCCTCCTGACACCCACCCTTCAGATATTTATAAGCATTTATAAGGTCCCCTCGCAGCCTTCTCTTCTTCAGGCTAAACAAGCCCAGCTCACTCAGCCTTTCCTCATAGGAGAGATGCTCCAGTCCCCTCACCATCCTCATAGCCCTGCGCTGGACTCTCTCCAGTAGCTCCTCATCTTTCTTGAACTGGGGAGCCCAGCACTGGACACAGGACTCCAGATGGGGCCTCACTAGGGCAGAGCAGAGGGGAAGGAAAACCTCCCTCGACCTCCTGGCCACACTCTTCTTAATACACCCCAAGATCCCATTGGCCACCTTGGCAACCAGGGTGCACTGCTGGCTCATGGTCAACTTGTCATCCCCCAGGACACCCAGGTCCCTCTCCACAGAGCTGCTCTCCAGCAGGTCAGCCCCAAGCCTGTACTAGTGCATGGGGTTGTTCCTCCCCAGGTGCAGGACCCTGCACTTGCCCTTGTTGAACTTCATCAAGCTCCTCTCTGCCCAACTTTCCAGCCTGTCCAGGTTTCGCTGAATGACAGCACAGCCTGCTAGTGTATCCACCACTCCTCCCAGTTTGGTGTCATCAGCAAACTTGCTGAGGGTACACTCTAACTCTTCATCCAGGCCATTGATGAAGAAGTTGAGCAAGGCTGGGCCCAGTACTGACCCCTTGGGGACACCACTAGTTACAGGCCTCCAACTAGACTCAGTGCCGCTGATGACAACCCGGATATTTTCATATATAAAAGGCGTACCAAATCCCAAATAATTTCCATGAACATTTTTTGAAATTCTTATTGCACTTTAAAACTTTGTTAAGGATAACCAAAACTCAACAGTATATACATCTATCATATATATGCCCATTTTATACACCAGACTGGAACCAACTGATGCATCTGTTGACAGCAAAGGAGTAAGAAGGAATGGAACGCCTTGGTTAATTAGCTTTCCACATCACTTGATACCCTTCCTGGGAAGAGTTCTGGTATAATGAGACACCATCGCTGAAACTGCTGTGGTAATACAGCTTCTGGACTAGCTGAGGACCCAGCATCTCTCAGAATAAAGGTATTTGAGCAGGGCTCCAGAAATTCAGCAAGAACATGATGAAAACATCAGTCAGAGCTGGGGCATGTCTGTAAGCCAATCTCTTTTTAAAGGGCTACGTTAGCGCTACAAGCTTGCAGGGGTTTTATCTCACTATCTAGAATGTCATACAAAAATGATAATTTGTACATCTGAATTTTATAATACTGAGATTCTCCAAAGGAATCTAAAAACTGGTGGCCCTCAAGTTCATTTGAAAGTCTGTGGAAACTGAGGACCTGCCTCCCTGCATGTCCTCTTTGAAAACTCCATCCTGAAACATCGAGGACATCCCACCTGTACCTCATAGCTCATGGTATTAAAAATTGTTTGCATTTGGCACTACTGTAATAGTCCCAGTCTCAAAAGACATTGCACTGTCCCTGTCCTCAGTACTGCACTGACATCCAAAAAAAAAATGTTCTTAGACTTTATAATCTAAACAAACAAGAAAGGAAAAGCATAGCAGAAAACACACATACATGTGCAAATCATATAGAGAGTTCAACTGTCATAAACCAAATTACCAGCCAAGCTAGAAATTGAACCCGACCTCTCAATTTCTTGACAAGAAACACACAAATCTGAAGCTCTGTCCCTTGTATTTGATTTCCCCCAGTGAGAACACAAGGCCAACTATTTTAAACGTGAATTTTAGAAGAAATATGAGCATACTGATAACAAAACAAACCAACATGATTTATCAAATGGCAAAGATAAGAACAGACACACAAACTTCTAAAAGAAATGCTGCTGATCTTAACCGTGGTTGGAGCAGTGATCTAACGATCACAGTCACTCGCCTCTTCTGTTTGCAACGCTTATGTGGGTCCCATAGGAGCTTCCTTTTAAACAGGGGAGGGATTTCATCTCTAAACAGCAAGGCTAGTGTCAGATGTAGCTGACACACAAGGGGTAAAGGTTATAATTTCATGAGGCATGAATGTTTTTTTTTAATTTCAACCAATTAAATTAAACTCTCCAGTCTGAGGCCCGTAGTGCATGGTCCCTGAAATGACCATTTACCATACACATCAGATACTCAAGAGGTGTCCTTTTCTGTGTTGTTTCTTCAGCCCAATGACTAGATGAAGGGAAACCACTGAAGCGTGAGAGCTGTCACAACATAAAGTAAAATCAGAGATGAAGGTTTCCTAGGGATGGTTTTTTTTGTTTTTACATTGCTTAGTTAATTTCAAAGCTACCTGCTCATATCTGTGTTTTCTGTTGAGTCCTGTTAGACTCTAAGAAAATAATTTATTATGTAGATTTGTAATTCATTCTTTGTAGGGGAAATTAAGCAGTTTACAGTACCTGGGGTTAAGTGAAGGACTGCCTTCCGTCTTGCATGAGGATTTTTCTCAGCTATAGCTAAAGAATCACGTTTACATCTTTTGCAGAAAAAATAAAATGTCTGACTAAGAAATTTGCAATACTTCTGAGATTCACAGGAAGTTTGGGACCTCCCTCCTCCCTGCCACACCAAGGATTTCATAAGTCACATAGAGTTTCAGGGCTCCAACAGTAAAGCTTAAAGACACCTCTCCAATTGCTCTGTCAGCTGCAGACCCTGGTTTCATGAACACACATCTACAAGGAGACATTTCCATTTTTGCAGCTTTCCCATGAGACTTTACCCACTTATTACTAACCGCAAATATTAATGCAAAGTTATTGACCCAAATCACAAGATATTTATATTGCAGCTCTTCCATGCATTTCAACACCAAAAATCTTCTGGCTCGTGGGTAAGGCCAATTTCTTACCAGCAATGAACAGGAAGAAAAATAAAACAAGTAATTCCTTGCATCAACATTTTGTTCTAGACAAGCTCACTGCTTTTCTCTAAAATGCCAGCATGGGAACACTGTAATCAGGAAAACCACTGCATGCCAAGTGCTTTGGGCACCACACAATGAAGAGATACATAATATTTGGACACAGAAGTGTCTCAACAGCACCCTGTAGCTCCTTAAAAAAGAAACCAGAGAATATTCCCTTTTCTCTTGTAAAGTTGCCGTGTGGCACTGAGCACATTATTCTAACTTACAATGAATTCCATTTTACAGACAGAGAAGCTGTGATAACATTCTTTTGAAATTTAAAGTCATAAAAGAGATATTTTCATGAGTATTACTAATGTTAATGCTGAAGGAACAACATGTATTTTTTCCCAGTAAAGAACCTGCTATAGTAAATGGATATCAGCCAGGGGTACTGATAGATGTTTCCCTAATCTCACATACTTGCTGCCATAGAAATCATTCAAAATACTGATCACACAGAATACGTAGAAATAGATTCTAAAGGTGGCATTTCATTTTTATATCTCCACTTTTTCAAGAGAAAGATCATCTTTATTAGCCTATCAAGAAACTCAAACTCAGGGAGGTCTGAGATAAGAAAACCAATAATAAGAAAGTTCTAGGACCTCAGAGCAATTCTTATGAATTACTCGTTGATCATACTTTGATTTTTTCCTCAGCTTCTGTCCCGAGGTAAGCCCTACAAGGCCCTGTGCAATCAGGTGCTAGGAGCTGTATAAATGTACAGTAAATCACAGGTTCTGGCCTCTCCCAGAGCCACATGAGGGAAATTTCAGTGTTCGATTCAGCAAGCAAAGTTTTGCTTGGGCTGAGGGAATCCTTCCTGTTGGGAACAGAACAATGTAAATATGGCAGCAAAATTCTATGAATATTTACAATCAACAATATGTTATTAAAAAAAAAAAAGTTGTTTCAATACATTTTGCTTCTATTTTAACAGTAGATAGCAGAATTTGGGATTGTACCAAGGAGTCCCTTTTGGGCCTTAAATAACCCAGGAGCAAACATAGCTTTTCTCACCCCAAAACAGCTGCATATCTTCAGCCCTACTTTAATTTCCCTTTTGCAAAGCATTCATATTACAGCAAAGAGGATTACAGAAGAAAAATACTGGCAATAACAGGTAATGGAATATAAAGACTTTCACCCCTGGGTCATCAATTAAAATCCAGTCCCAATTGGTAGTGACTAAACATCATTACCCTCTGATAGCTGTTCAATTGCATATTTGAAATGGAGTTTCGGCTCTCCAAGCACTGCAAAAGCCCCTGCTGGGGCTCACACAAGCTGGCCTGTGCACTGGTGATTTTAGAAAAGGCCCCAGAGAACTGAGACCACGTGGAGAACAGATCACGCTCGGATTCAATGCTTTGGTCTTAAACCCCTTCCCCAGCTCCCCTCCCCACAAACTCTGATTAATTATCTTGCTATGTACTGTTTTTCCCAGCCCTAATATATGCAGCCTTCTGCTTTGACCTCCCTCGGGAGGACTGGAGGGACTGGGCTAAATGCAGAGTGCGTAAATCAGATGCTGGTATGAGAATTTCTCTTTCTTGCTTCTCTGATACATCTTGGACAGAATTTGAGATTTTGGGACTGAAGTTACTTTAGCCCTCTCTGCAGCTCCTCAGTTTTGCACAAGAACCATTCTGGTATCTGACACAGCCTAGAGTCACCTCAGATTGGGATTCTTCCTGTAAAATACTCAAGATAGCGTTAAAGCAATGATGATTGCTTTTGGTCTCATAGTACCTACCTGTAGGTGAAGACCTGGTCAGATGAGCTGCTGGTTCCAGACAGGTACAGACACTGGTTTCCAGATGTGGGACAGCAGGCAGGTTTGGTCTTGCAGAGCATCTGCAGTGTTTTTGGGCGCTGTATTTCAGGTGTTTGCAGCTACTGCTTCAACTCAGCCACTACATGATGGCTCCTCAGTGTCAGTGTTTCAGGGCAAAGGCTGCTGCAACCACCACTAAGCCCACAAGGATGGGATAATTTTTAAATCTTATTTCATAAATCAGTGTGGAGAACAGCTAAAAACAAGGCTTATAATATAAATCCTCCTGGAGCTAAAATTCTCCGTGCAGGCAATCAGTGTGCCCAGCCAGAGGGGAGGGGTAGGAGAGAGTCTAACCTACACCAGTTTAGATTCCCTCTAGATTCCCCTCTTTAACTGGTCTGACCTTTTCTAAAAGGGTTACATCACATACAGACCTCAGCTATTACCCCCTGAACACTATTTTCTTTGCTCTGGAAACCTCACTGAAATAATCCTGTGACAAACGTTGTTTTGTAAGCCACCCGTGAGCAGGACTGGGCCACTTATAAGTTTCTGCCAAGAGTCACCAGGGAAGTCATACCCCTCTAGCCTGTATTATTTCTTCTAATAGATTCACATTCTGGGAAGGAGCCAGAGACCCTAAACAAAGATAAGGTGTAAAGAGGTGGACAAGACATTAAAGAAATAAAAACCATATCAGGGCAATAATGGTCATAAAGCAATAAAGTGGATGTATAATAGTTCCTGGACTTTTAATTTGTGACTAATTTGTTGCACAATGAGGTTGCAATTTTCTAATTGTGATTGCCATTTTAATTTTACTCATGGCTGTGCAACTAACAATGTATAGTCTACTAATTAAAATTAATTATACCTTCACCTGCATATTTCTATTAGGCTGTTACATTTAGTCTGTAGGCTCAATGATTTTGTTCTCAGAGATGCTGAATTCATTTCACCAAGCCCAATTATGTTACACTCTAATTCCTCTATGAAAAACAAGCATTTTACTTTGATATGTAGAGTTGCTACAATCCCATTTTTAAATTTGTTTATTAAACACCAGAATATAGGCTGACAGGAGATACATGTAAGGTTTGTTGTTTTTCTTTCTAAAAATAGCCTGCTTGTTGGATACTTCTTACAAAACTAGCAATTACAGCCCTTAGGAATAAATCCAATGAAAACTCAACTAGATAGTCACCATTCAATTAATCTCATGAGCAATTAACAGCTGTCTCCCTAACCACACACACGGTTTAAATTCAATCAGAATTTTATGACAAGCTGTACCATGCATATTTGAAGCAAAGAGAACACAGTGACAGAATAGACTGTTTCAATGCACAGGCAAAACTATGAAAACCCATGCTATCACACAAGATTGTTTACAGTCATACCCAAAATGTCCAGAATCCATACTGCTTTAAGGACTGTTTATGAATTTTTCTCCAGAAAAGGGCATTGTTGATTTTTACACAGTAGCCATAGTTCTGGCAAATGCAGGAATAATATCAAAATATGCTGTAGTGAGTTTATTGTCAGTAGTGATATGTTTCAGAGTGACCCATATTCTTGTCCATATCACAGCAGGAGCAATTCAATGTAATTCCACTTAAACTCTGCAGCGCCTCATAGATTTACCCTTGGGGCCCAAGAGAAGCCTTTAACCCGTCTTCCTTGAAGACTCTCCAATGTCTCAAAATAAAAAAAAACTGAGCCAAACCCTCAAACCTCAGATTCCAAAATCAAGACCTTCCAAACACTAAAGACAAAAGGCTCTGATCATCAGAGCTGCTGATCACCAGCAATTACCTCTACAGTGCTAGACAGCGACCATCTAGCCCATGGCCATACTGTAACAGACTCAGGCATACTTGCCATCAGAGAAGTTCCCCAGCAAAAGAGTTTGCATTCGAATTGTAGGAGGACATCTAGTCTGTGAACCACAGGACAATGGAAACAGACCACAACTAGAATAAAATAGTCTATTTTTAATATCCGTGGCACAGAATAGTGCCACATAACTCTGTTCAGGTTAATTTAACCCTGTTAATTATGGCTGGGCTATCCTGACTCTTGAGCAACAGAAAACTACTTCATGTAGACATGCTCTAAGATGTTCTAAACACTCTTCTGCTCATCAGTCATACTAGAGTCCAAACAGATGAGGATGTTGAAGTCTGTTTAAGTGGTGTGAAGTTCAGGGTCAAGGCTCTAAGAAGGCAGAACAGAGGACAGGAGAAATAAATCCACCGTTATCTTAATATTACCATCTGGAAGCCAAGATGGAGCAGATATAACGCAACCAGAAGGTCTGAACTAGTCAGAGAAAAGACTAAAACTATAAAGTTACCACTAAGCTGCAAAATATCCTTCATGTATGGGGAGAATTAATCGAGGATGTAGATATCCGAGTCCTCTAACAGTGAACATCCCTATGTAAAAAAAAAAACAACCTTGACATTTTGGCCCTTTTTGGTTGTTTATTAGTCAACAGTTGAATAAAAATCTCCATTTGTCGAGTAACAGCACAAAGCACTTTTACTGAAAAGCGGTCGGTGAACATTTACTCCATCAGAACTTCACAAAAAAAAGCAAAGTGAGAGGATGTCTACTTTTTGCATCACTAATTAACAACAACATGAAACAAGTATGGTCACAAAATTTGAGTAAATACTTACCAAAAGTTGCCTTACGAAGAGAGTTATATGAACCACAACTAAAGAAGAAACAGTTTAAAAAACCCCAAACTTTGTTATTGTGGAACTAAACTGAAAATAATCCAGATCAAGAAGCATTAATACTTGTAAAAATTAATGCAGGAAAATAATCTTATTTAAATTAAGCAGATCTAAAGTCAGGAAATACTGAACTCAAAATTCAGAGTTAACGTGAGCACTGCTCTTGCACTCCGCTCCTGGTCAACTCAGCAAGAAATAGCATCCCTTTACCTCGTTTACACTGCCTAGCCAGCACACACCTCCACTGTCTCCCTACTCACCCCCCCCAGCAGCTGTACAATCCTCGCACCCTTGTATCACTCACTAGGACCAAAGCAGAAAGTTCATGGTCTAAGGGAAAATGGTTTTGCAGTAAATAGGGCTCTGCTGCTGGTGCACACCTGCTCTGTTCTTGCTTTTAAAATGGAGCCAATGGCACTGTCTTACCACGCACATGATGCAAGTACGAAGCTGTTGAGAAGCCCAAGCAGTAGGGGAAAAAACGATCCCAGAGAAGTCTACTAACAATAGACCACATACTCAGTGTTTTGACTCTCTTCATTCAGTTCAGATTACAGACAGGGAAAAGAACTGAACCACCAGCAAAGGCAGCTACAGATACCATGGGGTCAAACAGGGGAGATGGAAGAGTTAAAAATAGTGGTTATATATCCTGGGTGGGAGCAGAGCAGAAGTGGTCTGCCAGCCCAACTTGCAGGCTCAGAGAACAGGCTGTCTGAAGAACACAAAAAACCTGCAGCTGAGGAAAACAAATAGGCAGAAAGCATTTAAATTGAATTTAACTATTTAAAGCTAAAGAAGAAATCATCCTTGAGAAGGGGAAGAATTTTATTGATCCTGGTCACATGTATTTTCCCCTTAGTTCTACAGTAAGGTGGGTGGTATGGTTTTGGTCGAATATGCAAAATCAGTGCTAAATCATACGCAACTCACTCTCTAAAGCATTGATCCTTCATCCCTCTGGCATGAAAAGAGTTTACTGTGAACTGAATTGCAGCTAACCCCTTTGAACTTATTTTTTATCATATACCCTTTACTACTATTTTCTCATATAAGCCATTGTTAGATAACAACAGGACCTTTTCATAACACTCAAAATAATTGGCTATTTTGGATGATATTATCAAGACTGTTTAAGGTGGCTGAGTGAGTGACTGTTATTCATGCAATTCGCTATTAGCCCCTTGACCTGGATCATTGCTGGAGCAAGTTTTATGAGCTTAATTGCATTTTCCCCCTCTTCCTGTGTAAATTAGTCTGTACAAATAGAATTTCCTAGTTATTGTGCATCATCATCTTCACAGACATCTCCTTCAGAGTTAGGAAAGTCTATTCAAAAAACAGACCAAACTCCAGCTGTACTTGCTAAACTGTATGAAGCTGAAAAATAAACCGTCAAAGCGTACTAGCTATTGTCATTTTATTAAATGAAAAAAAGACTTGTGTTGATTAAGACATTATACATGGCCAGAAAGGAAAAAATCCATGACAGATGATGGAGACAGAGACTAAGAGCTTTTGTAGCATTGGAAATTACAAAGCTTTTTATGGGGGTCTATATTTGTTATAAGATGAGTTGTTATCTTCAATCTAAAAGCGACCTTGATAAAGTATCTTTTGACACTTTTACTGCTCCTTTAAATGAAATATTCCCTGTATCTTCAAGAATCAGCTTGAGTGGAATTGACTCGGTAGCTCAGCTTTAGAAAGACAGGGGAAACATTTTCTAATTTAAAAGAAATTTGAGAAAATAGGTCCATTCCCGTCTATTATCTAGCCATTCTGGAGCTTAGGTTTCTGAAGCATCAACATGCACAGTTTGCTTTACAATCCTTCTGCAGAAATTAGCTGACACCCATCAATGCAGATAACAGAAAGCTGTGGCATTAACACTTGAGAGTGCATTAATCTTTCCCAAATTAAAATCTGCACCACAGCATTTAAGATTGAGGCCACCACGGTTCAGTGCTGTTTGACCGCCAATTTTGATAAAAGTGTTTTAAGAGAGGTGAGACTTAGATAAATTGCCCATGGTTACACAACAGCAGTGAGGGTAAGTGTTTAGTCTATTGGCTGCCATCATAGCGGGGTGTCACGGGTGTTTGCATGTTTACATAAAGTGCAAAACAGAAGGAAAAGCAATACATTACACCATATTTCTTGGAGGTGACATCAATATTATATTTCATCGGTGGGAGACAAATATACTTTCACATTTGAGTATCTGAAGATAAAGGCGCCTTTGGTTGTAAAACAAATGAATATTCTTCCCCAGTTCCCTAGCTACTCACTTTCTCTTGAGTTTAAAAGCGATTTGCCTGTGCTGAACGCGTGAGTTAAGCTTTAGTGATAAAACCCACGTGTAGTTCTTGATCCAAGCCTGTTATGAAATAAGCTTTCCATTCGACACATAGCGAGTAAAGCATTTGCTACTTGGCGCATTTTGCATTTGCCCAAGTCCTGCTGACCTCAAGAGTGATGCACAAAACGGACTTGTGCCTAAAATTTAGTCCAAGTCTCCAAGTTGAATCACTACTAATACATTTGGGGACCTAATAAATGTTCATAAATATCTGAAAGGTGGGTGTCAAGAGGATGGGGCCAAACTCTTTTCAGTGGTGCGCAGCGACAGGACAAGCGGCAACAGGCACAAACTGAAGCACGGAAAGTTCCAGCTGAACATGAGGAAGAACTTCTTCCCTCTGAGGGTGACAGAGCCCTGGAACAGGCTGCCCAGGGAGGTTGTGGAGTCTCCGTCTCTGGAGATATTCAAGACCCGCCTGGACAAGGTCCTGTGCAGCCTACTGTAAGTGACTCTGCTTCGGCAGGAGGGTTGGACTAGATGACCCACAGAGGTCCCTTCCAACCCCGAACATTCTGTGATTCTGTGATAGAACATGCCTCTTCTCTGTTGACCCTGTTGCAAATGTTTTGAAATACATACCCTCGTGCTTTCCGGAAAATCTTTGAAATAAAGACACTGTGGCCCCAGTGTTTTGCAACTATTTTTTCTCTGCTGGACACAAGAAGAACATGGGAACTCTCCAGGACTTTTAGTTAAAATTCATATCCTAGGGAGTTCCTGGGATTTTCAGATGGCCCCAAGGTCTCAAGTTCTTACCACATTCATATTCAGTGTGAAAAACTTTTTCAGTTCAAGCACTCAAATATCTCTAACAATGTAAATTACTCACAACAGAACTGTGAACACATTTCATTTCCTGACCCCTGAGAGCTGTACCCTGAGATTTGATGCTTGTCCTGCAAGAACTAGGATTTTCACCTATCTTACCTGGTTTCCTTCCTTGTCTTAACACCATATAGTGAGGCCAAAATATTAAAAATTAAAAGAGGTAATCCCCTGATGCAAGTTACTCGCCTAGCAATGAAATACACCATAAAATATAGTGTCTGCTATTTTAGTTCCCTTCAAAATTCAAAGAACAATTAAAGCCATGAATTTAATTCTGTTACTGTATAATTATTACTTATGAGAGTAGGCAGAAAAGCAATCACCCTTATCTGATGCTATACGAATCTAGATGTGCCATACACATCTAAATTAGGGGGCAGGGGAATGGAATAACCATGTGACTTCCAGGAGAAAGTGGATCCATTTTTTAAGAAAGAAATCAGTGCCCGAGACAAACACTGTAAAGAGTATTTTGCTTCCTCACAATTTCCCACATATCTGGCTTCTCTAGGAACTGGAAGAAGTAGCAGGGACGGTGGCCTGGCCAGAACAGGGCAGTACTGCCTAGAGGTTGTCACAGGGAAATGGGAACGAGACTCCACCATTGGTCTTTGCTGACGACTGAGAGATGATGTCTATGGTCAAGGTACAGAGCTGTGAGGCAAAAGGCCAGGGCCCAAGTCTCTCATGTCAGATAATTTCTGACTTGCTTCAGCCAAATCATTTCACTATCTCAGCATTAGGCTCTGCCATCTATAAAACTGATAGTACTACTTGCCAAATCCATAAGAGGGTTATGAAAAGTAAAATTCTATGAATCATTTTGAGATATTCTATTGGAAACCACTGTGAATCCATAAGACACAAATGTAAACTCTGTGAAATCAGCTTTTCTAGGAGAAACTAAAGATTAGTTGAATCATCAGGAATAAAGACAATTTCATCAGCGCTTTCACCTTGGAAAGGTTTTGCTTTCAACTGAAATCATCCTGTGCCAGTTTGCAGGCTGACTGCCAAATTTTGTATTCAAACTTTTTCTTCACCATTCTTCACTATGTACTTTATTATAATATACGTGAATAGACAAATCAAATGAGAGTAAGCTGGAGTATAAAAGCATTTAAAAGCCAAGTTAGCAAAGTGAGACAAGACATTCATGCCGTGAATCATAAGATGGACTTCACCACTGGCTGTACTACAACAAGAAGTAGAGTAGGTATCATAAAAATGCTACAAAAGATGGCTCAGCTCCAAGTTTCACAACGGCATAAGAAATCAGAGAAAAAGAGGTGCATGCAAGAAATTAATAAAAGAACCACAAGGCAACAACGAGACAATTACCATCAGTTCTACACAAAACCTCAGCAGCATCCAGAAATATTTCCCATCATCTCAGATTGGCAGCAGACGCTGCCACACACTGGCAGGTGAAGACCAACGTCCCTTGCTTGTGCTGCTCATCAATTTCCACCCATCCAAAATAAATACAGTATAATATGGCACAAAAGGCAAATCGCAGCATACTACAAACAGACCAGAAGGCAGCTTCTGAGCAACTTCAAGGTCCTGCTTCAGGGAATGTGGTGGGAGGCTGCACTGCACTGATGTCAGTGAGGCTCACATCTAAATGACCTTCTGGCAGGCCCAGACCAACACAGAAGAAACTACCCCCTGTTCACTACATTTCAGTAGAAGTGGAGTTAAAAAGTTCAGTCCTTATCTTCCAGGTACCCCATGATTTAAATCCTGGGTTACTAGGAAGTCACCTAAAATTTTGGGATGAAGGCATTGGCTAGAAAGTCACAGAAATGTGTTGTGTCAAAGCAAGTGGGACAGGAGATGGAGCCCTCTCCAAAGCTAACGAAGGGCAGCAGAGTGAAAACCTACAGGATCCATGGACTTGTACAAAATTCACCAGCACCTGCTTCAGGGGCCAATAGCACTTCTTTGGCTCTACTCAAAAAGAAAAATTATCTGACTATTTGGAAAGCAAAATCAAAATAAGAGGCTTTATTGCACATGACTCCAAGCTGAGATGGTAGTGTGGTAACAAAAAAACATATGGACACTCTTTCACTCCTCTCTTCTTTCCTGGTGGGATGGGGAGAAGAATCAGAAGGAAAAGGCAAAACTCATGGGTTGTGACAAATACAGTTTAACAGAATGGTGAAGAGAGAAGAAACTAACAACAATAATACTGATAAAAGAAAATACAGTATGCAATGTTCTTACCACCTAATGCTCAGCTGGCTCCTGAGTAGCAAATCCCCTTACTTTAGCCAGCTCCCCACTTAAATACTGAGCCTGGCATCACATGGTGTAGAATGTCCCATTTGATTGGCTGGTTTGGGTCAGCCAATCAGCTTCTTGTGAAAATTAACCCTATCCCAGCTGAACCCAGAACATTATCCACCCTTTATTTTACACCTTCTAAGTCATGCCCAGGGTCCACACCTTCCAATTTACTACTATCACTTTTTCTGGTTTTATATATACTTCTGTATACATATACACACACACATACGGAGATTTCGTTCCCTTAGTCTATGGACCATCCCTCTAAAATATCCTTTGAGTTCACCTAGTGCATGATGTTGGGCTCCATCTGCTGAACCCAGGACAGATGCGGACACGAGAGCAAATGAATCCTTCAGGATGGTGTTGGTCTTGTCATGTAAATAGTTACTGGAAGTTACTATGGTAATAAGGAAAAAGAGAAAAAAAGAAAAAGAAAAAAAGGCAAACAGAGAAGAAAGAAAAAAGCAAAAAGGTGAATATTTATCTTCTAGGTATAATATAGCCAGACATAATACATCTGAGGACAGCTTAGGATTTTCTGTATTACTTGGGGCTCTTTTTCACCTGAAAAGTGAACTAAATTTAACTGAAAGGAGTACGTATTGCTGTGTTGATTCAACTGGCCAATGTGATACTAATTATTACATTTTTGAATTGAAGTCCACCTGCTGATCTGACTAATCTGTGCTATTAGGAGCCCACGCTTGAATAATTAGACAAACTAGATTGAACATTAAGCTGAACTTTCCTTCTGAAGAAGTGGAGGATAAGCCAGAGGACACCAACCACTGCCTCATGTGCAGAGAGACGGCAGCATACCCCACCAAATCAGACAGGCAAGAATCCTGCAGAAATGGAAACCTGGCTGATACAAGTATTTATCTGAATGGACAGTGGTAGTAAGAATAATTGTTAACAGCTGTAATTGTAATTTGTTATTGCATTAGAAGTCCCAGCACATTCTTTGTTACATCTCTGAGATTCCTCATCTGCAAGACAGAGCTCTGGCTCGAATCTGACATGGGGTGTGGGACTGAGAAGATGTGATTTGCATCTCTAGGTGGATTCCCTGGAGGAAAGCACCCATCGTGCAGGTTACTCCTGTAATACCTTAACAAGATGGGACTGAACACACTGGCGAAAACACAAGGAAATAACAAGGAAGAAGGTCTGTTCACTTGTACAAATAAGAAATTACAGTTACGGATAAGAAGTTGGGGCTGCAGCCTGAGAGGTTCTTCTACACACTTCATAACGAAACACATGGAGTAGGACCTAAGTCCTGCTGTTCATGTACCTGCAGAGTCTGCAACCACCCAGAAGTCTGGAGTGACCAGAGACACTGTAAATTGTGTTCCTATCACTAATTTATCATTTAATTGTAATTCACAAAACAATAAATATGTAACTTGAAGCCAGATAAAGACTTGCAATCCCCTCCTGAATGGAAGCATGCTGCTACCTCTGAGCAGCCAGGGATCCCTGCGTGAGGCTGAATTTTAGCTCAGTCTGGTCAGGTATAATGATATTCACCGCAGTTGTATAAAAGCAACCTGCGTGTTCCTGATGTATGGAGGGCTGGGATGCAGTTGTTAAATCCAAGCAGCAGCTAGGCTTTAAAGATTTGCAATTGCACAAAAAACACTGATAAAGAAAAGTTGATTTCTCTCATTATGTAAAATGTGGATGCACTTGTCTTGGCCAAAGAGGTAAGAGCATAAGATTTCCTGCTACTTACAGGTCGTTTGGCTGAAAAATACTGTCCCTCTGCAGTTCGGTCTATTGGCAATTAGATAACAAATACAGGACATGTAGATGGAGTCAAAAACATTGCTGTTCTTTACAGCCTGCTTGCCCAATAAGTCTCCAGCTGGCAATGCAGAATAAAAAAATGCCCAGATAAAAACCGTGGAGCAGATGTATAAAGTAGCAAAGCACTGCTGATTTCAACAGAGCTATGTGGATTTACGGTGGCTGAGGATTTTGTCCCTTACTGGTGAGTTTTGAAGCTCCTACAATTAACTAAGAAAACAATAAAGGTGCCTTCTGCATGCAAGCCTTGTATCCCATGAAAATATCATGGCCCTTCCAAAGCAGGTTCCGTACTGCAAGTGAAATTCATGCCAGAAGCACAAGACTTCTTGGAGATGCACGTGGAGAGCGAGCTGCGCAGAGCATGGATGGGATATTGGCCTATCCAACACACAGTATGGAACAGGGAAAGATGTCTGAAAAAAAATTTGTGTGGCAAAGGGTGATCAAGGACATTAATCAAGAAATTAAAAATGGTATCGCTTAAATAGAAAAGATAATTCCAAGCTTTTAGGTCAGCAATTTTCATCACTCAGCCCCTCCCCAGTCCACACAGTTCCAGTAAATACACCTCAGAAACTGTGTGCTTGTGAGGCTGGCAGCGAAGACCTGGCCTCTCATCAGAGGAAGAAGGATAACCCCATGCTTGGTAATGCCGGGGCAGTGTGCATACCATGTCAAATAAATCCCGTGAGGCTGCACACAGTCGAAAAAGAACAGAAGCAAGCAGACATGAACAAAATGATAAAGGGAAAGAGCAATGGGGGGTTCTTTCCGGAGAGCAAGCCGTTACATGCAGCAAAAGTATTTACCACCACTAACTACACGGCAGGTACCCTATATGCACTACAAGCAGCTGTTGTACTTTATTACTAGTAAGAGACTCAGAAAAGTGAATCTTCAGTACATTGCTAATTCCACACTGGATACAGAAGGGAGGAAGGGTGAAAAGACGGCAAATATGTTGAAGACACAAAAGGAGTTTTTGGCTCATGAACATTTATCTCTGCTAATAAAGAGAATAAATGGACATCAAAGTAAAGATGTCATTAGCAGTAAGGTGCAGCACTTTGTCACTAGTGGAATAATACAGCGTGGGTCTTTTTGTTGGATTCTGGATGAAAATCTGAATTTTTTTTCAACACAAACTGTAAACTGAAAAATTTGAAAAACATCACCTTGAGTAGTGGGAATGTTTTTAAAGAAAGTGGTTTGAGATGAGATTTCCTTTTCCACTGGTACCCACAATGAGCTTTCATGATTATTTGCATAAAGAATTACTAGATATCAAGAAGCAGGACTTGAAAACTCAGGAGCCAGAGTCACTTTCTTTGCATCACTAGAACCTTGACACTTCTGGAGGATAGAATTTTGTTGTGGGTTTGCGTGGAAAGGTTTTGGTAGTGGGGGGGGCTATAGGGGTGGCTCCTGTAAGGAGCTGCGAGAAGCTTCCCCCATGTCTGATAAAGTGAGTACCAGTTGGCTCTGAGATGGACTCACTGCTGGCCAAGGCCAAGCCAATCAGCGACAGTGGTAGTGCCTCTGGAATAACATAGTTAAGAAGCGGAAGAAAAAAAACTCTGGGTGAGATGGCAGTGAGGAGAGAGGAGTGAGACGATGTGAAAGAAACAACTCTGCAGACACCAAAGTCAGTGAAGAAGAGGGGAGTAGGCACTCGAGACGCCGGAGAAAAGAGTCTTCCCTTGCAGCTCATGATGAAAGACCATGGTGAGGCAAGCTGCCTCCCTGCAGCCCATGGAGGTCCATGGTGGAGCAGAGATCCACCTGTAGCCTGTGGAAGGGACCCCAGGCCGGAGCAGGTGGATGCCTGAAGAAAGCTGTGACCCTGTGGGGAGCCCGCACTGGAGTAGGCTCCTGCCAGGACCTGCAGACCCATGGAGAGAGGAGCCCATGCCAGAGCAGGTTTGCTGGCAGGGCTTGTGACCCCGTAGGTACCCACGCTGGAGCAGCCTGTTCCTGAAGGACAGCTCCCCATGGGAATGACCCACGCTGGGGCAGTTTGTGGAAACTGCAGCCCGTGAGAAAGACTCACATTGGAGAAGTTTGTGGAGAACTGTCTCCCATGAGATGAACCTCACTCTGGAGCAGGGAAGGAGTGTGAGGAGACCTCCTGCTGAGGAGGAAGGAGCAGCAGAGACAAAGTGTGATGAACTGACCATAACCCCCTTTCCCCATCCCCCTGTGCCTCTCGGGGGGAGTAGGAGGGAAAGAAATGGGATGGAAGTTGAGCCCATGGAAGAAGGGAGGTGTGGGGGGGAAGGTGTTTTAGGACCTGGATTTATTTCTCACTATCCTGCTCTGGTTTGATTGGTGATAAATTAAACTCCCTTTTCTCCCCAGCTTCAGTCTGTTTTGTCCATGACAGTAACTGGTGAGTGATCTCTCCCTGTCCTTAGCTTAACCCTTCAGCCTTTCATCATATTTCCTCTCCCCTGTCCAGCTGAGGAGGGGCAGTGACAGAGCAGTTTTGGTGGGCACCTGACATTTATCCAGATCAAATCAAAACATATTTCTTACCCATTTGCATGTAAGCACATATATACATCACATTGGGAGGGACTGCTATCCGTGAAATGAGTGACACAGCTTAATGACAACCACATTTATGACAATCTTTTGGTTCCATCATCTGTACCAAGTCCCACTAATCTGTGTTTCTGGGACTCAAGCAAACATCCCAGAATCTGTCAATCTTAATATCAGTCTATGCACTCTCTCCTTCCCTGCACTGGCTCAGAACTGTAACATATATAAATCTCTTGACAAATTGCAGAACTTTAATTTAAAAATTAACAGGAACCTTCTAGTAATTAGGTGGACTTCAAAAAGCAGTTGCTCCTAGGAGAAGTCTTGACCTCTGTGTGAGTGATTTTACAACAGGAGAACACCCTGGAAATACTTAGCAATCCAGATCAATTCACAAAAAAATAGCATCAGTAAATTTCAAAACTTGTGATAATTTCAGAAAGCAATTTCTATCTACAATCCTCCATGTGCAGAATACAGGACAGCACAGTGCAGTGAAAAAGTCATTGGTGCTATAACATCGGGATGACCCGTGTCTATAGGAGGTGGGCAGTCACTGTCCCTAACTCGTACTGTTGGAGCCTTTATGTGACAGGGTTTGCTGTGTCTGTCTGGGTGTGACGTGGGTCTGATCAACAGCCAGTGACAAATAGCATGGTTCTCCCCTTTTCACCAAATGGGCGTTTAAAGAGGCCACTTAACAGATGTGTGTGATTATGCTTGTGTTGAGTGTGCATTTGGTACAACAGAATCACAGAATGTTCGAGGTTGGAAGGGACCTCTGTGGGTCATCTAGTCCAACCCCCCTGCTGAAGCGGGGTCTCCTACAGCAGGCTGCACAGGACTTTGTCCAGGTGGGTCTTGAATATCTCCAGAGAAGGAGACTCCACAACCTCCCTGGGCAGCCTTGTTCCAGGGCTCCGTCACCCTCAGAGGGAAGAAATTCTTCCTCATGTTCAGCTGGAACTTCCTATGCTTCAGTTTGTGCCCGCTGCCCCTTGTCCTGTCGCTGGGCACCACTGAAAAGAGTCTGGCCCCATCCTCCTGACACCCATCTTTCAGATATTTATAAGCTTTTATTAGGTCCCCTCGCAGCCTTCTCTTCTTCAGGCTCAACAAGCCCAGCTCCCTCAGCCTTTCCTCATAGGAGAGATGCTCCAGTCCCCTCACCATCCTCATAGCCCTGCGCTGGACTCTCTCCAGTAGCTCCTCATCTTTCTTGAAGTGGGGAGCCCAGAACTGGACACAGGACTCCAGATGGGGCCTCACCAGGGCAGTGTAGAGGGGAATGAGAACCTCCCTCAACCTGCTGGCCACACTCCTCTTAATGCACCCCAGGATCCCATTGGCCTTCTTGGCAGCCAGGGCACACTGCTGAATCATGGTTAACCTGTCGTCCACTAGGACACCCAGGTGCCTCTCCACAGAGCTGCACTCCAGCAGGTCAATTGTTAAGGTTGCGAAGTTGAGCAATCTAAACAGCAGTGCTAGAATTACGGCTGGCTGTGGCAAAAGAGTGTGTGATTGTATATGTTCTCCTACTTTCTGCAAAAGGGAATGGAACTAAAACAAGCCTTATTCCGGCATTTTTCTGTTTTGCAGATGTATTTTTGTTTGTGCTTGTAGTTAAAAATTACTTAATTCAACATTTGAATGAAACATGGAGTCCTCTTAATCAAATCCCAGCATCTCCAGTCTCCTTCAAACCCTGACCAGCAACACCCACGAGGTGTGCCATGTGTTTTGGTTTGACAGTGAGGGAAACCACACGTGCAGCTCGAACAAGACAAACCCAGCACATGGCACACTGCTTTACGTGCTTGCTGCCACTGCAAGTCACCCTCAAGCGCGACCATCTTGTGTTCCATGATAATTGCAACAAGGTTTTGCAAATCAATTAAAATCCACATTGTCTCCTCGGTGTACACAAACGGCACAGAAATGCCATGTCATTTTTTTTTTCCAGCGATTCAGCCCTTCAGGTTACATTTTTGTCATCCTTTACCTCAATGTTCACATTGTCTCTGTCAAGCCAGGAAGCTGTAGTGACAGCCACATC
This sequence comes from Opisthocomus hoazin, assembly GCF_030867145.1. NCBI lineage: Eukaryota > Metazoa > Chordata > Aves > Opisthocomiformes > Opisthocomidae > Opisthocomus > Opisthocomus hoazin. The sequence goes on along the minus strand of NC_134418.1, from coordinate 8,642,444 downwards.
TTGAATAGCCATCTTTCACTCTCAAATAATCTAGTTTGCAATGGGTATCTTTACCTACTGTTCTTCTATTTTCCATCTCATGAGCCGCCATGAAATTGACATTTAAAACTAATTGTACGGTAAAATCTCGCGGATTCCAGAAACTGTGTCTGAGATTTGTGGTGAGGCGGTGGGACCAGATTCCTCCCTGTATTAGTTTTCTGTCTGCTACATAACTGTGAATGAGTGCTAAAGGGGATTATTAGGCCCCGGTGGTGAGATAGAGTGCAAATAACTAATCTGCATTGCTTATCTCAAGCAGACAGTGGTCTGTCAGGACCTGTCTACATGCTCTCCATGCTTGTCCCTTGCCTTTATTGTCTTGCTGCTGCTGTTGCTGCTGGTGGCTCTCCTCTGCTCTTATAAACAACCAATTACTGCCCCAAACAGATGTCTGTGGCTATGATCAAATAATTTAGTTGGAGTGAAGAGGCCTTAAACAGGTCAATTCCATTCAGTTAGACATGGTATCTGAGTGAAGGCGAAAGGAGGCACTGCAGGGTGACCTGAACTTGTGAGTTATTGAGAGCAGGTAAACTTAGGACAGAGGATAATGAATCAGCTTTTGCCCACTAGCACTGTAAAAATACATAAAATGAAAGCTGAAGAAATTTTTAAAGACTTTTTTCCACTGAAAATTGAACGGATGAGTTAACAGAAATGTGAATTCCTTTACAAAGTACAACATTTCAGTGTATGCATTTGCATTAATCAAAGGCACATGCCTCCCTGCAATTAGCCATTAGTTTATAAAGCTAAAAAGCTATATATAGAATCAGTAGAGTAGTGGGTAAGCTTGGTGGGATATTTTTAATTAATTCTGGTACTGATGAACTGTAATCTCCAGCAAGAAAATTTGGTACATGTGCCTTTGACAAAATATGATTTCCATTAAAATATTGTGCTAACTTCAGGGTTTATAGCTTGCCTGTTCAATAAATTTGTATTTAGCTATTGTCTTCCTCAGTCTGCAGGGGAAACAATGCGTATCGGGCAGATGCTCAGACATCAGAACAATTAATGTAGCTTTCCAGAAGAAAAAAAAACCAAAAAGAGAACAGCTTTAAATCTTTTCTGCCTATGCAACCACAAACCACTCTACAAGTGATCATAAAAATACACAGTTGTTTGACAGGTAGTTGTGTTAAGCTATAAGTATAGCCAAAAGCCATGACCAAGACAGTGAAGGAGAGAATCCTTTTATTTTCTTCTACTGATTCAAAAGTGCTTTAAACAGCAAGATTTTCTATTCTGCAATGCTGTCACCTAAGCATAATGACCTGATCTGCTATAAATTCATTGGGGATTGGGACCCACCTGTGAATTTCCATAGAAGAAAGCAAAATTCCCTTCAAGACACAATCAGTACCATTCACATCATGTCTAGCTAAAATATACAGATTTTCATATGCCCAGGTAAGGATTAGCCTGCAAAAGAGGGTTGCAAATGGATAAATCTTAGACAGGTTCACTCAATTTCTCAGAAATTTCTCACAAAATTTCTCAGACACCTCCACAGCTAGGAGAGAGTGTCTGCCCAAAAGATCCTATGATCCTTAGGGCTTTGGGTTTGCCTTTAAGGTGTAGCCCCACAGGGCAGACGATAGACAAGCTGGCAAATGTGTAAGGAGCACTGGGAGGGATGATGCATAAAGACAACGTGAGACCTCTCTGGACCTTCAACAGCCCTTTTATCTCAAAGCAGCAATGAGTTCGACAGGTTTTTCATACTTACTGAGAAGGTAAGCTGTGCAGTATGAGAAAGATTTTCAGAAGAGCAGAAGCTGAAGCAGCAGCTGTAGATGCCACCTTCATGTGAGCCGAGGACAAAACCAGAGGTGAACAAGAAGAGAGTCAGGGGTAAATCCGGGATATATGAAATGAAAGACTTTGTATGCTGATGGAATAGACAGAGAGACAGACATAGAGATGAAAAGATAGGGAAATGGAGATAAGAGAAGAGAACAAAAGGCAGACAGGTCTTTGGGATTGATGAGAAGGCACTGGAGAAACATTACCAAGGCTGACCTCTACATTGAAGACTGAGTTATGGACACTAAAGAAATTATTTCATGGGTCTTACCAAGAAAGATTTTTAAATAGGTTTAAAACTTCAACAGGCGAGAGAGGGAGTGCAATTTACTGGTGCGGAGCTAAGCCACAGGCGAAAGAAAGGACTTTACTTGAAGTCACGGAGGAAATCAGATCCAGGTCCAATTTATGGTTAGTTCTGTGTTAATCTCAGTGTAGCTGGAGGACAGGTCTTAGTTCTAGGTATCTGGAAAGTGAAACTACCTGGAAACTTCAGAACATATGTGATCCCAGTGCAAATTCCAAAATCAGAAAAACTGAGTTAATATCTGGCCAGTTAGCCCGCCTTGTGCTGTATGCGGCTACAGCAGCTCAGCTAGCATTTACTTACTGGCTGCCTGGAAAGGTTTGTCTAGAAAAGCATACTCAGATACTCCACACAAACAGTCCAGTTCACTCTCCCATTTTTCAGAGAAAAAGCCCTACTCATCCATGACATTTACATACAGTTTTTACAGACTGTCAACACATCCTGGGTTTTGTACTTAGCTCTGCTGTATGCATTTAAGACTTAATCTTTCCTTAGAAATCAATTTCACTCAAACTATTAATTGCTGCTACTTCTCCATTAGCCAATTCTTACTTCTTATTAGGGGACACCTCCTTCACAGTATCTGCAGTCCAAAATAGTGTCATCATCCATCCTTCCTCTATGTTATCACATTGAAAATAAGGTTAATCAGTCTACTTTTCTTCTTAGACACAGACTTTCTATATTGGCAGCTTCTGAGGTGTGGGTTGATTGCAGAAATTGAATACATCACAAAATAGAATAGATAGAACAGAAATAGCGTAAATCACTGCCAAATCATGGAAAATTTGAAGCATGTTCCTAGTCCACATTCTTGCTGGAAAAACAGGAAGTATGAAACACGCACTCTTCAAACCTGGGATGCAATTAAAGACTTAAAATGCATTTTTTAAGCCAGTGTTTGGGTTTTTGTTATTAGCTTCTCATCATCTTTCAAAATCCATTTGTGCTTCTTCCCACCCTCACTGTCAACAGTGGCTCTCCGCAGTCATGAATGGTCTGCAAATTCAGCTAAAAAGTCTGCATGGCAAAGACGATCTAGCTGAGTTGATGAACTCCATGTTGGATAACTAGTCAAACAGTAAACTGGTAGGTTGATTGTCAGAAAGGTAAGATATTACTAAGATACTTTGTGTCAACTGTTTTAACCCACCTTGTAAACGCGAGCCACTGGGGAAGCTCCTGTACCTGCAGAGGTTTCCCATTTCCTAGGGCAATGTGACAGTGCTCAGCTCAGAAACATGCCCTCGGTAGCCTTCTGGCCAAATCCACGCTATCTTTGGACATTTAAGGAAACACCATAAACAGCACAACATATTGTTTAAACAATGTAACACATGCTCACTGCTGTACTAAGTTCACCCTTCTGTCTGAAACCTCGTTGCTTGAAATACTTAGGGTCTCTATTATTCACACAAGTACTCAATAAAACATAGATGTGGTGGCCCAGAGGATGACTCAAATAACTGAAAATACGTGACACGTTCTGAAGTTCAAAAAGCTTCAGCTGAAGCAGAAGAAGAACAAGGAAATCCTTTCCTAGTGCCATGATTTAAAGGAAAATAAAGACAACCCTGAAGTGTGAAGTCAGTTGCTGAGATGGTGCACAGACACTGAGTCAAATTCTGCCATGCCTTTTGCACAGAAGATTGCAAATGATGTTGACAGCTAAACTGCTTGTCCCTGGGCTCTCTTTGAGCCCTCCTGCAGAGCTATTAACAAGCATAGGGCTCCCACAGATCACAGCTAAATTATAGCTTCATTTCAATGACTTGCAGCTCCATTATTTTTTCCATACCAATAACAACATGCATCTACAAGTTGCCTGGCCAAGGTGTTTGAAAGACCAGTCCTGTCTTCAACAGCTGTTTCCAGCTTTGCTCACCTCCATGTTAAAACATTGACTTTTATACAAGCGGCCCCTGCATACACCCATCTGCTGGATTCCTCTTGGTTAACACAAGTACAGTTTTACAAAATCAATGCCAACAGGAATACAGGCTATTTTTTATTCCAGGCACAAGTGAGATCTGAGCATCTGCACATGAAGTACTGTAAGTTGGCTGTTTGAGCACTTCTGGCCAAAAATACCAAGTGTTCATTAAAAAGTGTTTAAGCAAGAGAATACCCAGGGGGAAATACTACATTCTGTTGAGGCAGCTCATGCCAAGTCACAAAGCAGAGACCGACCCAGAGTCGCAGGCTCCACAAAAATAAAAGTAGCAAATAGCATAAGCAGAACAAAAGGATTTCTGCCCTCACCAAGACCACCATATATCTGGCTTGGGGTTAGTCCAGAATGGATGGGAAGAGATCCCAGGCAAGTAACACTTGCTCTTCCCTGGAGGGTTTCCAGTTTACCACCCAAGTAGGTGTATTCTCAACCCAGATGCTATTATAAACACTGATTGTACCACTGGGTACATGGTTTAGCTGCTGTTTATGCTGAATAATTAATCAACTTTATCTTCAGTCCAAAGGAGGTAGAAACCATTCAGTGCGCATTTAGCAGTGATAAAAATCAATCTGTAAAAGAACAGATGTGGTCCCTGGTTTGGTTGGGATATTTCTAAAATATTAAACAATCCTTTTCATGATATAAATAACAGGAATGTAATTGAATTAATATTGACTAATAGTAATTGCTCCTTGTTCCTCAAGTCTGCCTTTTATTAGTGGGAGGAGTGGTGGAGGTTATTGCCTCTTAAAAAAAAAATCCTGAGGCCCTGAAGCACCTTTTCTGCCTTATTATTATTGTAATAATGAGGGCAACTGATTTGATCTCTCCTTACACAATACCGCAGCACAGCGATGGCTAAATAAACAGCCAAAGTCCTTTTGTCCCTGTGGGCTGTTTCTCGGTAATTAAAATCAATAGGATCTTTCTCGGAGGATCTCTTTAACCTCATAGAGCTACACTGTTCCGAGCAGGCAATGTAAAACAAACAAATGAACTCGCAGTCCTTGTTGAGGAAAAAAAATATACAAGCACGACATTATTTTATTAGGATAATATTGGTTTTGGAGAGGGGTCATGGAAGAGGATGTATCTGAACCTTTAATTTTTTTTACTTCTTTCCCCTTCCACTCCCCTCTTCTTATGAAATACTCTGGCAGAATCCTCTGTTCCCAGAGGTCATGTGAGCTGAAATAGTCCATTGATCTTCCTTTTTTCGGAAAGGGAATAGGCAACAGAGGGAAAACAAACATCACCCACCTGAGACCCATGACGACACAGGACCTCTTCGTGTAAGGTGCTGTACTTTTCAAGTTCAAGAGGAAAATCACCGAGGATGCCCCCCGGGTTTCGCTGTTGCTGGTAGGTGCGATTGCAGCCAAGGACAGTGCAGAGGCTGACATCCCTGGGCTACACACCCAGCCGATGGCAGGCATTGCTGGCACCGCTCCCAAGGGGAACAGGATTTACACCACATCTCTCCGGAATCTTGAACCCTGTGCTGCTAATCAAGGCCTGGTGAAGCAATTAGGCCACATGGCAGAAGGCAAGAGGGGACCCTATCCTGATAATTACAAGCAAGAGCATTTTGTCTTGGAAAACTTAATGCTGCTGAGGACTACTGCTTAACGGTTCCTCAGCACAAACCTGCTCGGTGATCCCTTGCCCGGGCACACAGTGGGGTGAGCTGAGCTCCCGGCTGATCCAGCGGCAGCCTCTCCTTGCTGGCTGTTCCCAAGTGGCTTCATGACTCAGGGGCTGCTCTGTACCCATGGTGGGACATGAAATCACTCGAGCAAATCCAGGATCTAAGCCAACAGACATTGTCACCAGTGAACAGCGGGAGGGAATCCATCCCCATTAGCTGCCTTTCAGTCCCAACACACTGCCACCAGGAGTAACAGAAGTCCAAACACCCATGCAAGGAAGCAGCACTTAAAATGAGAGGGATTTTAGGCAGAGACAATTATATTTGGTTGGACGGATGCTCAGGAATGGGTGGGGAGAGTCAATCTTACGCTCCGGTGGTTTTACAAGGTGTTTCCAAAGGTACAAAAGCAGTATAGTAAGTGCTGCAACAGGGAAACCTAAGCATGAAGTTGTCCTCAGCGGTATCTCTGCTCCAGGACCCAGTCTGACCTGTTGACAACAATCACACGTGGCACGGCTACTTACAAGCAAATAAGGAGCTTTCAGCACTTGGATTCAAGGAAAGGAAAATTCTTTTGCTTGGATTTTTAACAAAGCAGCTGTCAGGATTTGACCAGCAGAAGGCCCTGGTTGGACAAAAGGGAGATCCAAGTTACATGTGCCACTCTATATTACATATACCATCTAGATACTCCTAGGATTTGCCAGTTATTATGGCTAACTAATACTCCCAAATATAAAAGCTGCTTCTAAAGGCTCATAACTCTGGCAAACTTTAATCCCATGAGCTGGAAATTTTTCTTCTCAGGCTTGTGCCTTTGGTAAGTGTACTCTGGAAAGTTTCAGGCAAAATGGATCAGCTGTTTCTAACAAGAAACCAAAACAAAAAATGAAAGTCATTGTTTAATGCCTATCACATGATAGAAAGTCCTCCCTTTGAACAGCAGTTACACCTTCACATGCTGGGCAGCAACTTGCTATTTGCAGGTGAGGTGGCGGAAAGGACCCATAACCATGGAGACCTGTCAAGTTAAGAGCTATGAAAAAAAAACCCTCTGTGTTCACCTGCTCAGTAAAGATTTCCATAGATTCTGCTCACTGTTGACTAAGTAATCATACTTATCAGAGAGGTCCTGCCCACAACTAGTCAATCTGCAGACAGGGTTGAGAGAGACTTAAAGCCCTGAAACCAGATAGAACTGAGGCACCAGCGCAGGAGAGAGCAGACAGGAGATAGACGAGATGGGCACAAAGCATGTTTGACTTCTCTGTGTCAAAAGCAGAGGCAGTAGTGTGCAGGAACACAGTTCCCAGGTCATGCCACTCCTGCAGGATGCTTGGCAGTGAGGTGCAATTTTTTCCAAACCCAGGCATGTATCAGTGGCCAGCCTAGAGATGCCCACATTGAACTACAGAAGATTAGGGCTTGAGAACACCACTCAAAGTCATCAGATCTATCCCACTCTCCAAAAGCAGGGTCAGCTACAGCTGCGTCATTCCTGACCAATAGTTGTCTGACTTCTTAAATATCTCAAACACCAGAGACCCTAATACTTCCCTGGCCAGCATACTCCAGCATTTCACCATCCTTACTCGTAAAAAGTTTTCCTAGTTTTCAACACTGAATGCAGTTTGAGCCTGTGAACTCAGCAGTAGATAATGTCTTCATCTGCAACAAGATGTAATATGTAATATTTGCAGACTATACTAACATTATTTAACCCAAATAGAAAAATGACGTATTCTCTAAATATCTTAAAATCTAAGGTTTTTTGATCGTTTTGTCCGTGTGCTTCTATTCTCTCACTAAATGGTCCATCTATTCCTTGGACTGAAGTGCCCAGCTCAGAGCCCACACTCCAATGGAGCATTTAGATGCACGTGATGAACTGCTTCTCCTTATGGCAATAGGCTTTGAAAGGCTGCTTCTGTCAAATTTTGTGCATTGCTGGCCACCTCAGGAAAGTAAAGATGCCCTTTTACTGAGGCACATCAACGCTCAGTTCTTAAGGATTGCAGAGATTTGTTCACTCCTTTAAATTCTACAAATTTTAACACATTACAGGATCCAGATCTAAAAAGCTGGTGTCAAGTGAAAGTGATAAACATCACATCAGCAGCACCACTTTTTTTCTTTTCTTTTGAACAGCCTATTCAGAGAGGTCTCTTTCCTCTGGTTTCTATCATCTTGTTCATTTCTATTGCTGCGGATTATGTTACAGTTTCATAAAATGTTTGGTTTATTCTGTAAAGCGTTTTAGGGCACAGCCATGGGAAAGATGCTTGAAGGGTTCAAAATTCTTCCCCTGAAAATGACTTTGTGTATTCCTATTTTCACCATTCACAGTGCTAAATGTCCTGTAAATGGAGTATTTTTCTGAATATGATATCGAATTCTTCACCTTTTGGCTACACAAACACGGAAATGAAACATGTTACATATTTGAAAATGAAAAAATCAGGTACAAAAGAAATTATTTAAAATCTGATTAAAGATAATGGAACTCTTGTGAATTAAATTGCATCTCACTTAACTCCATGCATGTTATAGATAATTATAAGTTAAGTGCACGGAAAGCTGGTGCTTCTGGTTTCAAGGCAGAGACACTCTCTTATCTCGATAATTTGCCTGAGAGAGGAGATGTGCTGGATTCCCGTTCCTTTTCCATACAAAGGAATTAATTGATTGTGTTTATACTGTGCTGTGCTCAGTACATGATATCGATTCTCTGGTTTGTGGTTCTCAGTCTGAAGACATCAAACTCGGATGAATGCAAACAGCTGGGGGTTGGGTATGAGAAACCACCCAGGGGTTTCAGCCAAGCAGTGAGGTGTTTCAGGAGAATTTGGTTTGGGTTTGGGGGGGTGGTGTGTTTTTTTTAAAGAACTAATCTGCTAATTAACTACTTGGAGTTAAAATGTATGTATAAACTTTGCTCTAGGTAATAGCTCTCAGGTGGACCATTCTAGCATTCCCTTTTAACTGAAATACAGAGGGAATATCATCTCTCCAGCTGTCATGGGATTGCACAGCGGGAGAGATGAGTTTGGGAGCAGGAGTTACAGGCCCTTTTCCAAGATGTGAGTTTCTGGAGATGTGTGGCTGTTTCATACTCTAAGGCTTTCATTTCACCTAGGGACACTCACACCTGAAGTCTGAGTATCCGGCAGCTGTTATTACTGATTTTGGCTTATCTCTTTGTGTCTATTTGCACTATCTGAACTGGAGAAAAGGGTCAGTGTTAAACGTGACTGGCAGCTTTGTATTATCTAGTCTGTAATTGCAGTAACTGCACCTCTTAAGATACGAATCTGTTGGTTTCATATTTTAAATAAGCAAATTGTTCCTCGAGCTCTGTGGCAGCCATGATAGCTGCCCTTTGCAGGCGTGCACAAGCAGTGCTCTGACAACCCTGATGGTGTGACCCACCAAGAAACTAAAACCCGGTGATCACTCCCTAATAACTCATCAGCTACAAGCTCTACCATGACCATGATAAAACACGCACAGAGAGCTCCCAAGACGGTATAACTACAACTCCCCATCCAGCACAGCAGCCAGTCTGAAAAGTTGCAGCAAACAATTCACTTCCCGCTTTGATGCACTCATGCATCATTGACTCTGGCTCCTCTGTGCTCCGCCACTCATGAGATAGCTGGCTGTTTCTAACTCGTGAAAATAAATTGTTTATCTGCCTCCAAGTTGCGCAGCCCCTGTACCTATAGATCTTCAGATACTTGCAGGACATTCTGCATTTTGTGCATGGAGCTCCCACAAAGGGCTGGCAGTATCAGACCTTCAGAGGAGACGAGACAAGAAAAAAAATTTAAAAAAGCAGACTATTTGCTTGTGTTACTCCACCGCAAACCCAAAATTACTCCACAGAGAGCAAGGCAGATTTAAATTGCTGCTGAGTCAGAAAGCCCTACAATTTTGAACTAGCAGCAGCATTTTACATCCACTGCCAAAAAGCGCAAATGGCCACACAAGGCAGAGTTTTAGACTTTGGAAGAGTTACTCCTGATTTACAGTAGTGCAAGTGAGGACTGAGTCCACTAAGCAGAGTTACAGACTCTGCACTGAGCCAGCTCCATATCCACCTACCTCTGCAACTCGGTACATCCTTAAGGACAGCATTATCTCAATTGATATATAAACTCTCACTGATTTTATGGAGTGAATATCCTCTGTTCGTTGTTCAACCTTGTCCTGCTGTACTTAAAAAATACTTCTCCTTCTAAATTACCAGTAAAGTGGCAGCACTTTAATTTTCAACCTGAATTTGTGCAGGACAAGAAATTTCAGCCAATAAAGCCTCTCTCCTTAAGCTGCCTTTCACAACCTCTCATGGCTTTTCGGGCTTAATTTTCTATAGATTGCTTGCCCATTCGAGAGGAGAAACTTGAATTCTCTCAGCCTGCGGAGCTGGTGCCTGCAAAAAGATGTCAGGATCGTTCGCCGCAGCCCCTGGATGCGAGCTTAACTGCTAGTGGCTGCTTTTAGCACGTCAATGTGAATTACTTGACTGGCGAAACTAAGCAGCAATTAAACACCTCACCACTAAGCGGAAATGAGAAATTTACTGTTTGGTCTTCAGATAAGCTAGAGCCTCCTGTGAGCTACTGTTATCAAAACCCAGGGAGGACCGGTTAGAGTCAGAACAGTCTCAGTCTGTGGCCAAAAGGGGAAATATTTCTAGTGGAACAGAAATCAATTTTTATCATTCTCCCCTTGTGGTTTTTCTTGAGTGCTGATAAGCAAAGGCCGTGAGAAGGGAAAGGTGTTGAGATTTAACTGAGACTACACCTGGAAGCAACTGTGTTGTACTGCTCAGTTTTAGTTAAGGACACAGGGGATGGGTAAGCAGCAGGCAAAGCCCTCTCCGTTTCATCAGTCACCTTAGTATGGGACAAAGAAACCAGCGAAACTCTGTTTGCGCACACAGAGGAGGCAACAAGAGAGAAACAGCCCTCCTCAGAAGCGTCAAAAATTCAAAAAGAAGCATGCTTTGGTTTAAACAGACCCTAAAATTATTCTTAAGCATCACTGAGGACTGATGTTGCAGGACTCCTCTCTCTCAGACCAGTAAAGATGCCCTCACTGAAAACTTGACTGGAGGACACAGCATGCAGCAAGTGCCTGCTCTGCATTAATACAACCTCTTTTTGTTATTTCCAGAGCTGCCTGTAACCAAGTTCATTAAATCAAGAACTACTAGGGAAAAAGGTTTCTGCAATTTCCTGTTGGTGCTCATCCATCTGCCTATCAACAGCTAGGATCCCAGTGAAGACACTAATATACTGCAGTAAGTGCCAACAACCACTTGATATTATCTCACTTTTCTCCTTGCTCTTTTCTGAGTAGTTTCTCTCACTGCTTTGATCCAAACACTACTAATCTCAGCACAAATCCAGCCAGGCAGCACACCAGGGAAAGGAGAAGGGACACTCGGGGGAAAACTGGTGTCAGTTTGTACACCATTGCTTGTCCCACATCATAGTGGCATGGTTCTTTTTCGTTGACCTTGGTCTTTAACTGGCTTTTATCAGAACTGTGGTCTTCCAATTTGTACTCTCTCCAAAGACCATTGAAGTGTTTTTTGACAGACTTTTACATGGACTACTGTTGATAAATTGTGCATCTCCTTGAACTCATTCCCAAGAGAACAACCCTTCTATCCATCGTGGTCCAGTGCTGCTGCATCATGGGACTTTTTCCTTCCATAGTGACCCCATCAATCTTTCTCCTCTTGGGCAGGGTCACTTAGGCACATACTGTCCAGGCTAGGAAGGGTGAACGCAAAATTGACTCATGTGCTACTTTATTCTCCTGGATGGTTCACATCTGGCCTGTCCACCAGCATCTACCTGACACCTAGGTAAAAGGCAGTTGCTGGGTGGTACTGAAATTGCAGAGCCATAACAGAGTAATAAATGAAGTCTTATGTGTCAAAATTTAATCCGTGATGTTTCTCCATCTCCCACTCATGTGCACGTGCACACAGTTTATATATACTTCATGTGATTTTGAAGGCTATTTGTCAGACAACAAAATCAATTAGTCAGTAGGTATTCCTCACAGTCACTTGCAATGAATTTAAAACCTTGGAGAGTATCCTGGTTTTAACAGCAGTGTATGTTTTTCTTGAAGTCTTGGTTGGTGATACTTGTTCCGTGTTTTAAGTAACTAGCAATGAGAACAGGCTGAAGCCTCTGCTTCATTTTGCCACCCTGCTTCTTTGATGTGAAAAGGGGCAAGTACTTATATTTTCATAAGAAAAATTCACACACAGCTATGCAGTCAGACTGGTCCCACAAAGCAAGTCAGATTCATTCCCACAACACTAAACTAGCAAAATCAGTGCCTAACAGATACAAATAGGTGCTTCGTGACACAAGTTCTCCATTTGCTAACTTGAGCAAAGCACCTGGAAAAGGGTAGATGCTATTGCTGGCTGCACAGGGAGATTCTTTGGGAGAGATGATTCTACAGTCAAGGTGATAGGTCCGGTAACCAAGAGACTAATGGTGCAGCTTCACATGACAAGTGCATTGATCCAAGAGAGCTGCCAGGCTTCCCACAGTTGGGATCTAGAGATCTTGGTTTTGCAGATGTTGATTCAACTGGATAACCAGATGAAAAAGAGATTTGTTTTTTTCTTTTTCCTTCACATGAGATCACACAGCTGCAGGGGAAATTACAAGAACATACGGCTGGAAGTGGCAAAAAGCAGCAGCTTGCTGTTTGCTCAGGTTAGATGTCACATGAGGCCACACTCCCTTTGGCTCCTAACCCTGTCACGGATGTGAGCAAGGCACGTGGACTTCCCACTTGCTACGTGCAGCCATGCAAGTGCAACCTGTTTGATGTGCGAACAGAGCTACAGTCAGCTCCACACACACAAAAATGGAGAAATACTCTTTTTCCTACTTTTTGCACAATTTAGCAATTAAACTGGAAGTTGTTCAGGTCAATAACATCTCTTAAATTGGGTTTGTATAATAATTGGCATAAGGGGACCTCTTCTTATTTGCTCATATCAGTATCAAACAGCACCTGGAGCCAGCTTAAAAAGCTGACACTACTACTCAAAACCAGAGTTGCCCTGAAGAAATGGACCATGACAGCTAATGAATTTCTGGGTAGTTTTGAACCAATTCTGCATGGAATTTCAAATTCTGACAGGGGGTCTGACAGTCCAAAAATATGATAGATTGTTCTACATTTGTTGAGGAATTTACATTCCTTCATGTTTTCAGGCAACAGACTTCACTGTGAAACGCAGGTGATCAATTTTAAGAAAATTGCTCAAGCGTCCAATCGCTTCACTAGGTAGATTCTTAATTTTCATGCACATTAACATCAGTTCCTTGATTTTATACAAGCTGTGCAGAAAACAGAAAGACACCGGGAAATAAGAGTTACCACAACCTACCTCCAATCTACAACATAAATGCTACCATGTGAGATAGCGACAGTGTCTCTGTATTGCCAGTATTCCTTTCTCTCTACTTTGGGGGCTCGGTGCATCTGAACTATTTTAGACAGCTCTTTTAGGATAAGATAATTCAGGCCCTAAAAGTCCCTATTTTTCTCCCCTCCAGCTGAAGAGGAAGCCAACGGTGACAAGACCAGATGTCTGTCTCCCTCTGGACAAAAGAATTCTGTTCCATATATTCAGATACAACTGCCTGAATTTTAAATTTCGCACACAAAATGTCCTCAGCCCGGTGTCTGCAAACAATATGTAGTTATAAATTATACCATGTAGCCCAAAAAGTCAGCCAGCCGTGAAGTAAAGGCAACCCTCTCTCTGCAAATAGCAGGGCTGACCTTTTCCACAGCAAGATGCACCATCAACGTTCAGCATCTTAAAGTAATTTCAGACCTTGGGCCTGATCTCCAGAAATACTCAAAATCCTGAGCTCCTATTCACCAAGTGCTCAGCACTTCACAGGATCAGCAGTAGCAGCAGCTTTTCCAATCATGTGACTGGCCCATCACGTTTTTTCGTCCACTGAAGGCACTGAGTACTTGTTGCTCTGTAACGGCTCACAATACCTAGGTCCAAATCCCAGCTGAATTCCTGACCTTACCCAACTCAGAAGGACATTTTTACCTTTGCAGTGAAAAATCAGCTTGTGGGCCAAAACATCAACATGAATGAGAACCAGATTCTGCATGATTTCCTTTGTCAGAAAAGGGGTTCATGTCGCATAAGCACCGCTTCTGCATTCCTGCAGCATCACTGATCTCACCTGACTGTCTGTATGTAGCTCTCCATGCTGCTTGGCCAACACACACCACTGTTACATGTTCTGCATGGGAAAATCCACCCTTTGCACATACTGCTGGTAACTCTTTTGTGCATTAAAAAAAAAGGCTTCAGTGTTCTTTTAGCTAAAAATACTATTTTTCATTCTGCATTCTGGTAGCAGACTATTTGGTGAGCCAGCCCAGAACAGCCCCACTAGCTAGTCCAAGAACAGCTCTGCACGTGTTTTATTGCAACCCACCGACACTGTACCAATATTTCCCCAGTCTAATGCATTCCTAGAATTCAATACTATGGTTTTGTTAGATATATTTGGGAGGAAGTCACAAACATGTCACTGCTGTGTTCCTAAAGCCCCTGAGCCAGAACTTCCATCAGTCACAAACGCTTAGACTACAGCTGGAATCAGTGAAGGATTTCTCTTTCTCCTCGTGTTGAACCAGCTCGTGAGATAAATCTATGATTTATCTCATTTAGCTATTGTTTCCATCCCTTGCTCGCATCTTCCCTGCAAAAAACAAACCAAAACAAAATACAACCATGCTGCATCCAGGTCTGCTCCCCACCCTGCTCAGAATCTGGATTGGCATCCCCTGGAATCAATGCTCTGGAGACGGTGTGAGGTTTTCACCTCTGGACCCAAGAATTTAGAGAAAATAGAAGATTGGACTTGCATCCCAGCAGGTTCACACAGACAGATTTTTTTCAATATATCTTGGGATGGGAGGATGCTTTTCTCTTCCCTCTCAGCGGGGCAGACAGCCTGGGAAGAAGGGGGATGGAAAACTCAACTCCTGATTTAAAATCATTTCAGGCAGAGGTTTTGCCAGAGGAATCACAGCTGTGACATGCCCACCACTCTAACCATGGTGAATGAATCCGGCCACGAATCGTTAAGCTCCCCAAGCATCCAGTGCTCTCAGCCTGCTACTAATCACTCAGAAATCTGGCTCTCCGGACTATTTGTTGTAAGAAATCGCTCCAATTCAGAAAGATGATCTGGAAGTTTAATATTAATCAAAACAGGGCATGTACCAGCAGAGATACAGTTTAAACAGAAGTGCAAGATAAAGGAAAATAATTGCATTCACCATATTCCACACTGACATGAGAAAAATGCCTCACCAATGTCGAGGCAAAGCAGAGGCATTAACAAGCCACCTCTTCCCAGTCACGGTGGGGCTGGAGCCTGTGCAGAAGTGGAGTCTGCTGTATTTTTTATATCCAAGAAGACAAGTGGGCTGCAGCCAGCAACTGGGAAACCACCCACTCCAGGGCATCTTGCCAATGGTAGATTTGTCAATCTGGGTTGTTACCTGGGCTGCAGTGACAAATGGGAATTTTTGGGGCATAATTCATCTCATCCCAAGGCAGCTGTGCAGAAGAAGTTAAGTGAAACACCTTTAGAGTGTGGAGACAGGAATGACACCCAGCCGTGGGGCTAGAGGCAGGATGGTGACAGCTCCGTGCTTCTCATCAGGGCTGAGACAAATTGGGAAACATCATCCTTAATGTGCAGTCTGGCAATATCTGAGCACCTCCGTTCTTTGGAAGCCCGATGCCATTTCCAGCCACACCTTCTCAGCCCATCTCTAGTTGATTAAGTTCTGCTTTAGAACCAGTAGCAGTGTTGTTAAGTTCTGCAATTGTCCTCCAGTGTCAAAAAAATGATGCATGTGGTAATATCCTGCACGTTTTAGGCTCCAAGAAGCAAACTGACCCTGTGGAACCGCCATTAGTTGTTTTTTAATTAACTGCGCCGCATTTTCCCCCCAGATCTTACAACAACTTGCAGAAATGGGGAAGCAAAGCTGCTCAGCAATAAACAGCAATAGTTGTGCTCATATGCCAGAACAACTTTTGTTCTCATAGATGTTTGTCACGAGGCTGTCTTCCTTTTACCAGTACCAAATCTACATCAAATGGAGTTTTTAAAACAATGTAATGAGAGTACTCACCATTAAACTCCCATCTTCATTAGTATCTCATTTAACTGCTGAATTTATATCCCCAAGCATCTTTAATTTATTGATTGTTTCTAGGAGGGTTTTTCTCCTGCGTTATTTTTCTTTCTATTTAGCATCAATTAGTGGAATCTGGGCAATAATTTGTATTCAGGTTTTGACACAGCATGTTACAGATGTTTAAAAGATTTTACTGAGCTGCCTCCTGTGATCTCATAGGCAAAATATCAGAACTGAATTCTCTGCTGAGACACAGGCACCCTCGTCTGAGGGCACACAACTGCACTGAGCACAAAACTCAAACCCTGTCCCCTGTCTTCTTCTCTGGGCACTGGATGGAGCTGATCAGGCAGTGGCACTCCATGGGCAGCCACAGGGGGCCAGGCCTTGCCTCCCAAACACCACTCTGAGCATCATGCACGCTACCCACGCGCTAACGTCAGCAACCTCTTCCCATGACCCAGTCCGAGGCACATCCCTTACGGTATGGCATGCATCTGGGAAGAAGATATTTGAAAGACCCTGGAAAATCACGGCAAATTCCTACTGCACCCCATTTAGTGTCTTATAGGCAAAATATGGGAAGCAAAAGACACACAGAGAAAGGAAATAACTGTCCAGACCCCCCACAGGCTCCAGGAACTGAGGTCAGGACACCTGCAGCCTGCATCCCCCTGCAAGCTCATAATGCAGCTTTCCTTGCTGCTGCAGATGGACTCTGACTACGTCCCCACAGAAAGGCAGGAGATCTGCCATCAGCTTCACAGCAAGCAGGATCAGGCCACAGACAGAGGTCTAAAGAGTTCAACAAATGCCTAGGTAAACAGTCAAGACCTCGTTCAGTCACAGTCCCAGAAAATTATTCAAAGTGGGCAACCATAAAACATGACACCATGTGCCCTTTTTTCCAGGAACTGAATAGCAATGAGAGTAAGTCCCTACAAGAATGGAAGGATGCAACATGTTGAAATCAAGGCATAAAAATCCTGGGAAAATATTAAGATTAGTTAGTAACTTCTAACGACTGAGCTAGCTCCCCAAAACTCAGGGACTACCACCTCCTCAGCTAGCTCACCATTGCTCTTCCAGCAGAACTTCGTATGGGCCAAATCTTGCTGAATGGCCTTACAACAGAGCTAAGTTTACTGTGCCCCTGGTTGTATGTCTTCATTTTTCCCTAGGGTACAGCAAATAGGAGCATGAACAAGAAGAGGAATTCCACTAAAACATCAAGCATTATAATATATGCAGCTTGAACAACTTCTTTTTCTTTGAGCCCACATCCTCTCCTGCCTGATATTAGGCGCTCTCATTTCCCTCTTAGAGGGAGGAGAACAAAGGGACATCCCTATCACTCCAAACCTACCTCATTAGATCCAGCAGGTGTTTCTCATTTCTTTCTGACCACTGGTTCAGAGCCTGCTGGGAATGGAGCAGATAACTCTGGTGACACCCTTAATTGCAGCCTCCTGGCAATGCCTTCTGCTGGTGCTGTCAGAGGGGAACTGCCCTGGATGCGGGAAGCATCGCTCAGGGTAAATGTGCTGCCTGTCTAGAACAAGAGGTTGCTCTGAGTCAGAATATAAGTGGGGAAAAAATCAATTCAGAAATTGAGACCATTCACAAATATCTCTTGGAAGGTCTCATACTAGGCTAGTACTTGAACGTGCCCTTAGCCAAATCAATTCTCAACCCCTGGCCTGGAAGAGGAGGCTCCAGTCCAACCCATTACATCAGAAAGTCACCCTCAGCATGTTCTTGGTCTGGTAGGAAACAGCTCCCCACTCTGCACCCACAACCAAACCTGCATTGGTTGTACTACTGCTTCAGCAAATCTCCCTGGAGCAGTGCCGGGACAGACAGGCGTTTATCAACAGTGAAACACACAGTCCCAATCTAAATGTAGACGTGAGCTGCTACGTGGCCAAGGCCATATCACGTCATGGAGAAATACATACCCACAAGGACAATAAAATTTCTAGATTCCTTCTTCCCTGCTTTCCCCATTACCCCCTCTGCTAAATCAGTACCTGAATGGCATCTAATGATGCACTGGAGCCATCAGTGCCATAAAGCAGTATAACCTGTGCTACTTTGGTATGGTTTTGGTGCCAGCCCTGCCGGAGACTGAGTTACCTGGTGGCTCAGAAACAGAAAAGATTCTGTCTCCAACAGCTTCCAAGTACTGTGTTGATCAGAAAAAGCCCACGAAACCGAGGAGAGGTTCAAGGAGCTCCCCACCACTGATGCAGTCCCATGTATTGCATGCCCTCTTCTGCTGGAAGAGATTGTTTGCCAATCACGTGAAAGAATTATGGGCTGAAGTAGCACCTGCCCAAAAGAACAAGGGAGTTTCAAATACATAGCTATGAAACTTTGACTCCAGAAGAGCAGCAAAAGAAAGCATAAAACCACTCAGTGGCCTTATGATAACCTTACAGAGCAACCCTGCAAACCTCGACTTGTTAAAGGTACACACAAAGCATCATTTGAGGTTAGATGTGACCCCTGGGATAGGAATTTGTCAAAGTGCTGCAGCAGCCTGAAACATTCCCATTTCCAGTTCACAAATCCCAAGGAGCTGCCAGAAATAAAGAAATGCTTAGTGGGCCCTAAGGCATCAAACCAAACCCTCACTCCCTTGCAGGAGAGGTATAGATTATGCTTTAAGTGAGAGTGGCTAGATGGAGAAGGGAAAAATACCAAGAAATGTTTTGATGAGTTTCTATGAACTTGAAAAATCCTATCACTGGCTATAAAGTCACAGAGGAGATTGTGAATGGTGATTGTGCAGCTCTACAAGGTAATTTATCTCCCTGACCAGTACTTCGTAAACTGTCTACTGAACTGCCCTCTGTTAAAACTAAAGATATACAGACACTTGTAAACCTTATCAAGGGGAAAACAACTCAGATAATTTTACACATTTAAATGAAAACCAGGTTCTGAGCTTTTCCAGGGAATGAAAACGTCAGCTCTGCTACCGGAGTCCAGTCACCCATGGAAGGGGGGCCAGGAACAGCAAAGATGAAAAATGACTCAGAAAATGATGCATGTGGCTGCTTCTGCTACTCTCAGTTGTAGCAGGAAGTTGTTGACTACAGTGCTAATTTTCTCAAGAACTTCACCAAGGCATGTGTCAAAAAAAATGCTAATTAATTTTTCTTCTGCAGCGTTCCTCAAAGCATCTGACTCCACAGTCACCTGTACCAGGGGAAAGGAGTAAAGGAATTAATACTCTTTCAAGAGAAAAAAGACCATTTTACTCAGTGGTATATCTAAACTAATCTTCAAGACCGAAGATCTCACCTTTTAATTATTAAATTCCAGGAATAGCAGCTGAATCTTCTTGATGTTAAATCTAAATAAGAGTCAGGGTTTCAACTCACATGCAAACCAAATGAAAAAACAGGATTCAAATTCAAAGGCTCTAACATCTTCAGAGCATTTTCCCAACCCCAAAGGGTAGAAACTTTCCTAGAATAGTTGGCAGAAACTTCAGACCTGTGGTAATCTCACAAGTTCAAATGTTCTTGTGAAATTTCCATCCAATTGGGCACATCTGAACTGGAACCAAAAAATAGTCTTGGTAACCAACCTGGAACTAGATCAATAGAAAGTGGGGCAGATCTGAAGATTAGATTTTGAAACTCCTTAAATTTGAAAGGCATTAGGTAGCACTTTGAAATCCCACCGAGTAGGGGAATGATAGGACGCTTAGCAAAGCAGTGCCACAGCCTGCTCGCACAAGCAGC